>NW_024724163.1:0-24203 GCF_018991925.1 Homarus americanus | reverse complement strand
TCATTGTACTTCGTTCAAGTTACACGTGTTAACTGGAAAACAATGTGGGTGTGTGTGGGGTGAGGTGTGTGGGTGGTTGTGTGTGTGGAGGGTGGAGTGAGACAGGGGCTGTGTGGGTGTGTGTGGGGTGGGGGTGGTGTGGGTGGTGTGTGTGGGTGAGTGGGTGTGGGCTGTGTGTGGGTGTGTGTGGGGGTGGGGGTGGTGTGGGTGGGTGTGTGTGTGGAGGGTGAGTGGGTGTGGGCTGTGGCTGGGTGTGTGTGTGGGGTGGGGTGGTGTGGGTGGGTGTGTGTGTGTGGAGGGTGTGGGTGGGCTGTGTGGGTGTGGGGTTTGGGGTGGTGTGGGGTGGTGTGTGTGGGGTGGTGGGTGTGGGCTGTGGGTGTGTGTGTGGGGTGAGGGTGGTGTGGGTGGTGTGTGTGGTGGAGTGGGTGTGGGCTGTGTGGGTGTGTGTGTGTGGGGTTGGGGGTGGTGTGTGGTGGTGGTGGGAGTTAGTGGGTGTGGGCTGTGTGGGTGTGTGTGTGGGGTGGGGGGTGTGGGTTGGTGTGTGTGTGGAGGGTGAGTGGGTGTGGGCTGTGGGTGTGTGTGGGGTGGGGGTGGTGTGGGTGGTGTGTGTGGAGTGGGTGTGGGCTGTGTGTGTGTGGTGTGGGGTGGGGGTGGTGTGTGGTGTGTGTGTGTGGGAGGTGATGGGTGTGGGCTGTGTGGGTGTGTGTGTGGGGGTGAGGTGTGGGTGGTGTGTGTGTGGAGGGTGGTGGGTGTGGGCTGTGGGTGTGTGTGTGGGGGTGGGGTGGGTGTGGGTGGTGTGTGTGTGGAGGTGGGTGTGGGCTGTGGGTGTGTGTGGGGGTGGGGGTGGTGTGGGTGGTGTGTGTGTGGAGGGTGAGTGGGTTGTGGGCTGGTGGGTGTGTGTGGGGGTGGGGTGGTGTGGGTGGTGTGTGTGTGGAGGTGTGGTGTGGGCTGTGTGGGTGTGTGTGTGGGGGTGGGGTGGGTGTTGGTGTGTGTGTGGAGGGTGGTGGGTGGGGCTGTGTGGGTGTGTGTGTGGGGGTGGGGGTGGTGTGGGTGGTGTGTGTGGAGGTGGGTGTGGGCTGTGTGGGTGTGTGTGTGGGGTGGGGTGGTGTGGTGGTGTGTGGGGTGGTGTGGTGTGTGTGGGTTGGGGTGGTGTGGGTGGTGTGTGTGTGGAGGGTGATGGGTGTGGGCTGTGTGGGTGTGTGTGGGGTGGGGGGTGGTGTGGGTGGTGTGTGTGTGGAGGTGGTGGGTGTGGGCTGTGTGGGTGTGTGTGTGGTGGTGTGGGTGGTGTGTGTGTGGGGTGGAGTGGGTGTGGGCTGTGTGGGTGTGTGTGTGGGGTGGGGGGTGGTGTAGGTGTGTGTGTGGAGGTGGAGGTGTGGGCTGTGGGTGGTGTGTGGGGGGTGGTGTGGGTGGTGTGTGTGGAGGTGGGTGTGGGCTGGTGTGTGTGTGGGGTGGGGTGGTGTGGGTGTGTGTGTGGAGTGGGTGTGGGGTGTGGGGTGTGTGGGGGTGGTGTGGGTGGTGTGTGTGTGGAGTGGGTGGGCTGGTGTGGGTGTGTGTGTGTGTGGGGTTGGGGGTGGTGTGGGTGGTGTGTGTGTGGAGTGGGTGTGGGGCTGTGTGGGTGTGTGTGGTGGGGGTGGGGTGTGTGGGTGGTGTGTGTGTGGAGGGGTGTGGGTTGTGGGCTGTGTGGGTGTGTGTGTGGGGTGGGGGGTGGTGTGGGTGGTGTGTGTGTGGAGGGTGGTGGGTGTGGACTGTGTGGGTGTGTGTGTGGGGTGAGGTGGTGTGGGTGGTGTGTGTGTGGAGGTGGTGGGTGGGGCTGTGTGGGTGTGTGTGTGGGGTGGGGTGGTGTGGGTGGTGTGTGTGGAGTGAGTGGGTGTGGGGTGTGTGGGTGTGTGTGTGGGGTGGGGGTGTAGGTGTGGGTGGTGTGTGTGGGTGGGTGTGGGCTGTGTGGGTGTGTGTGTGGGGTTGGGGTGGTGTGGGTGGTGTGTGTGTGGAGGGTGATGGGTGTGGGCTGTGTGGGTGTGTGTGTGTGGGGGTGGGTGGTGTGGGTGGTGTGTGTGTGGAGGGTGATGGGTGTGGGCTGTGTGGGTGTGTGGGGTGGGGTGGTGTGGGTGGTGTGTGGTGTGGAGGTGGGTTGTGGGCTGTGTGGGGTGTGTGGGGTGGTGTGGGTGGTGTGTGTGGGAGTTGAGTGGGTGTGGGCTGTGTGGGTGTGTGTGGGGTTGGGGTGGGGTGTGGGTGGTGTGTGTGTGGGTGAGTGGGTGTGGGCTGTGGTGTGTGTGTGGGGGTGGGGGTGGTGTGGGTGGTGTGTGGAGGGTGGGGTGTGGGCTGTGTGGGTGTGTGTGTGGGGTGGGGTGGTGTGGGTGGTGTGTGTGGAGGGTGATGGGTGTGGGCTGTGTGGGTGTGTGTGTGGGGTGGGGGTGGTGTGGGTGTGTGTGTGGGGTGGTGGGTGTGGGCTGTGGGTGTGTGTGTGGGGGTTGAGGGTGGTGTGGGTGGTTGTGTGTGGAGGTGGGTGTGGGCTGTGTGTGTGTGTGGGGTTGGGGTGGTGTGGGTGTGTGTGTGTGGAGTGGGTGTGGGCTGTGTGTGGGTGTGTGTGTGGGGTGGGGGTGGTGTGGGGTGTGTGTGTGTGGAGGTGGGTGTGGGCTGTGTGGGTGTGTGTGTGGGGGTGGGGTGGTGTGGGTGGTGTGTGTGGAGGGTGGTGGGTGTGGGCTGTGTGTGGGTGGTGTGTGTGGGGTGGGGTGGTGTGGGTGGTGTGTGTGTGGAGGGTGATGGGTGTGGGCTGTGTGGTGTGTGTGGGGTGAGGTGAGTGTGGGTGGTGTGTGTGGAGGTGGGTGTGGGCTGTGGGTGTGTGTGTGGGGTGGGGTGGTGTGGGTGTGTGTGTGTGGAGGTTGGGTGTGGGCGCGTGGGTGTGTGGGGTTGGGGTGGTGTGGTTGGTGTGGTGTGGGGTTGGGTGGGCGTGGTGTGTGTGTGGGGTGGGGGTGGTGTGGGGTGGTTGTGTGTGTGGTGTGGGTGTGGGCTGTGTGGGTGTGTGTGTGGGGGTGGGGGTGGTGTGGGTGGTGTGTGTGTGGAGGGTGATGGGTGTGGGCTGTGTGGGTGTGTGTGTGGGGTGGGGTGGTGTGGGTGGTGTGTGTGTGGGAGGGTGATGGGTGTGGGCTGTGTGGGTGTGTGTGTGGGGGTGGGGGTGGTGTGGGTGGTGGTGTGTGTGGAGGGTGGAGTGGGTGTGGGCTGTGTGGGTGTGTGTTGGGGTGGGGGTGGTGTGGGTGGTGTGTGTGTGGAGGTGGAGTGGGTGTGGGCTGTGTGTGGGTGTGTGTGTGGGGTGGGGGTGTGTGGGTGGTGTGTGTGTGGAGGTGGGTGGGTGTGTGTGGGTGTGTGTGTGGGGGTGGGGGTGGGTGTGGGGTGGTGTGTGTGTGGAGGTGTGGGTGTGGGCTGTGTGGGTGGTGTGTGTGGGGTGGGGGGTGGTGTGGGTGGTGTGTGTGTGGGGAGGGTGATGGGTGTGGGCTGTGTGGGTGTGTGTGGGGTGGGGTGGTGTGGGTGTGTGTGTGGAGGGTGTGGTGGTGGACTGGGTGGTGTGTGTGGGGTGGGGGTGGTGTGGGTGGTGTGTGGTGGGGGGTGGTGGGTGGGCTGTGTGGGTGTGTGTGTGTGGGGTTGGGGGTGGGTGTGGGTGGTGTGTGTGTGGGAGGTGGAGTGGGTGTGGGCTGTGTGGGTGTGTGTGGGGGTGTGGTGGTGGGGTGTGTTGGTGGAGGTGGTGGGTGTGGGCTGTGTGGGTGTGTGTGTGGGGTTGGGGGTGGTGTTGGTTGGTTGTGTGTGTGTGGAGGTGGGTGTGGGCTGTGTGTTGGTGTGTGTGTGGGGGTGGGGGGTGGTGTGGGTGGTGTGTGTGTGGGTGGTGGGTGTGGGCTGTGTGGTGTGTGTGTGGGGTGGGGGTGGTGTGGGGTGTGTGTGTGGAGGTGGGTGTGTGTGGGTGTGTGTGGGGGTGGGGTGGTGTTGGTGGTGTGTGTGGAGAGGTGGGTGTGGGCTGTGTGGGTGTGTGTGGGGTTGGGGTGGTGTGGGTTGGTGTGTGTGGGGTGGGTTGTGGGCTGTGTGGGTGTGTGTGTGGGGTTGGTGTGGTGTGGGTTGTGTGTGTGGAGGTGGGTGTGGGCTGGCGTGGGTGTGTGTGTGGGGGTGGGGGTGGTGTGGGTGGTGTGTGTGTGGGTGGGTGGGTGTGGGCTGTGTGGGTGTGTGTGTGGGTGGGGTGGGTGTGGGGTGGTGTGTGTGGGATGGGTGGGTTTGTGTGGGTGTGTGTGTGGGGAGTTGGGGTGGGTGTGGGTGGTGTGTGTGTGGGTGTGGGTGTGGGCTGTGTGTGTGTGTGTGGGGGTGGGGTGTGGAGGGGTGATGGGTGTGGGCTGTGTGGGTGTGTGGGGGTGGGGTGGTGTGGGTGGTGTGTGTGTGGAGGGTGGTGGGTGTGGGCTGGTGTGGGGTGTGGGGGGTTGGGGTGGGGTGTGGGTGGATGTGTGTGTGGAGGTGGTGTGGGCTTGGTGTGTGTGTGGTGTGGGTGGTGTGTGTGTGGAGTGGGTGTGGGCTGTGTGGGTGTGTGTGGGGGTTGGTGTGTGTGGAGTGGGTTGTGGGCTGTGGTGGGTGTGTGTGTGGGGTTGGGGGAGTGGTGTGGGTGTGTGTGTGTGGAGTTGTGGGTGTGGGCTGTGTGGGTTGGTGTGTGTGGGGTGGGGTGGTGTGGGTGGTGTGTGTGGAGGGGAGTGGGTGTGGCTGGGTGTGTGTGTGGGGTGGGGTAGATGGTGGGTGGTGTGTGTGGGAGGAGTGTGGGTGTGGGCTGTGTGGGTGTGTGTGTGGGGTGGGGGTGGTGTGGTGGTGTGTGTGGGAGGTGGGTGTGGGCTGTGTGGGTGTGTGGGGTGGGGGGTTGGTGTGGGTTGGTTGGTGGTGTGTGGGTTGGTGGGGTGGGGCTGTGTGGGTGTGTGTGTGGGGGTTGGGGTTGGTGGGTGGTTGTGTGTGGGTGGTGGGTGTGGAGCAGTGGTTGTGTGGGGTTGGAGTGGTGTGGGTGGTGTGTGTGTGGAGGGTGGAGTGTGGGCTGTGTGGGTGTGTGTGTGGGGTGGGGGTGGTGTGGGTGGTGTGTGTGTGGAGGTGTGGGCTGTGTGGGTGTGTGTGGGGTGGGGTGGTGTGGGTGTGTGTGTGGGGAGGGTGGGTGTGGGCTGTGTGGGTGTGGTGTGGGGTTGGGGGTGGTGTGGGTTGGTGGTGTGTGTGGGAGTGGGTGGGTGGGCTGTGTGGGTGGTGTGTGGGGTGGGGTGGTGTGGGTTGGTGTGTGTGTGTGGAGTTGGTGGGTGTGGGCTGTGTGGGTGGTGAGTGGTGTGGAGTTGGGGGTGGTGTGTGGGGTTGGGGTGTGTGTGTGGAGTGGGTGTGGGCTGTGTGGGTGTGTGTGTGGGGTGGGGGTGGGTGTGGGTGGTGTGTGTGTGTGGAGGTGGGTGTGGGCTGTGTGGGTGTGTGTGTGGGGTGGGGTGGTGTGGGTGGTTGTGTGTGTGGAGGTGGGTGGGTGTGGGCTGTGTGGGTGTGTGTGTGTGGGGTGGGGGTGGTGTGGGTGGTGTGTGTGTGGAGGTGGGTGTGGGCTGTGGGTTGTGTGTGTGGGGTGGGGGTGTGGGTGGTGTGTGTGGAGGTGGGGTGGGCTGTGTGGGTGTGTGTGGGGTGGGGTGGGGTGTGGGTGGTGTGTGTGTGGGAGTGGGTGTGGGCTGTGTGGGGTGTGTGTGTGGGGTGGGGGTGGTGTGGGTGGTGTGTGTGGAGTTGATGGGTGTGGGCTGTGTGTGTGTGTGTGTGGGGTGGGGGTGGTGTGGGTGGTGTGTGTGTGGAGGGTGGTGGGTGTGGGCTGTGTTGGTGTGTGTGGGGGTTGGGGTGGTGTGGGTGGTGAGTGTGTGGAGTGTGGGTGTGGGCAGTGTGTTGGTGTGTGTGGGGTGAGGGGTGGTGTGGGTTGGTGTGTGTGGTGGGTTAGACTGTGTGGGTGGGTGTGGGGTGGGGGTGGGTGTGGGTGGTGTGTGTGTGGAGGGGTGGGTGTGGGCTGGTGTGTGTGTGGGGTGGGGTGGGTGTGGGTGGTGTGTGTGTGGGAGTTGGTGGGTTGTGGGTGGGTGTGTGTGTGGGGGTGGGGTGTGGGTGGTGTGTGTGTGGAGGGTGGAGTGGGTGTGGGCTGTGTGGGTGTGTGGGGTGGGGGTGGTGGGTGTGTGTGTGTGTGGAGGGTGGTGGTGTGGGCTGTGTGGGTGTGTGTGTGTGGGGTGAGGGGTGGTGTGGGTGGTGTGTGTGTGGAGGGTGGGTGGGTGTGGGCTGTGGGTGTGTGTGTGGGGTGGGGTGGTGTGGGGGTTGGTGTGTGTGTGTGGAGTTGGTGGGTTGGGCAGTGTGGGTGTGTGTGTGTGGGGTGGTGTGGGTGGGGTGGTGTGGTGGGGTGGGTTGTGGGGTGGGTGGTGTGTGGGTGGGGGTTGGTGTGGGTGGTTGTGTGTGTGGTGGAGTTGGTGGGTGTGGGCTGTGTGTGGGTGTGTGTGTGGGGTGGGGGTGGTGTGGGTGGTGTGTGTGGAGTGGGTGGGCTGTGTGGGTGTGTGTGTGGGGTGTGAGGGTGGTGTGGGTGGTGTGTGTGTGGAGGTGGTGGTGTGGGCTGGAAGTGTTGTGTGGGGTGGGGGTGGTGTGGGAGTGTTGTGTGTGTGGAGGTGGTGGGTGTGTTTGTGTGGGTGTGTGTGTGGGGTGGGGTGGTGTGGGTGGTGTGTGTGTGGAGTTGGGTGTGGGCTGTGTGGGTTGTGTGTGTGGGGTGGGGGGTGTGGGTGGTGTGTGTGTGGAGTG
This sequence comes from Homarus americanus, assembly GCF_018991925.1. Lineage (NCBI taxonomy): Eukaryota > Metazoa > Arthropoda > Malacostraca > Decapoda > Nephropidae > Homarus > Homarus americanus. The sequence continues at coordinate 17,414 of NW_024724163.1, read as the reverse complement.
GGTTGGGGCTGTGTGGGTGTGTGTGTGGGGGTGGGGGGTGGGTGTGGGTGGTGTGTGTGTGGAGGTGGAGTGGGTGTGGGTGTGTGTGGGGTGGGGGTGGTGTGGGTGGTGTGTGTGTGGAGTGGGTGTGGGCTGTGGGTGTGTGTGTGGGGGTGGGGTGTGTGGGTGGTGTGTGTGTGTGGAGGTGGTGGGTGTGGGCTGTGGGTGTGTGTGTGGGGTGGGGTGGTGTGGGTGGTGTGTGTGTGGAGGTGGGTGTGGACGTGTGAGTTGTGTGTGTGGGGGTGGGGGTGGTGTGGGTGGTGTGTGGAGGGTGGTGGGTGTGGGCTGTGTGTGGGTGTGTGTGTGTGGGGGTGGGGTGGTGTGGGTGGTGTGTGTGTGGAGGTGGTGGGTGTGGGCTGTGTGGGTGTGTGTGGGGTGGGGGTTGGGTGTGAGGTGGTGTGTGTGTGGAGGGTGGGTGGGCTGTGTGGGTGTGTGTGTGGGTGGGGTGGTGTGGGGTGGTGTGTGTGTGTGGGGTGGGTGTGGGCTGTGTGGGTGTGTGGGGTGGGGTGGTGTGGGTGGTGTGTGTGTGGAGGGTGATGGGTGTGGGCTGTGTGGGTGTGTGTGTGGGGTGGGGTGGTGTGGGTGGTGTGTGTGTGGGTTGATGGGTGTGGGCTGTGTGGGTGTGTGGGGTTGGGGTGGTGTGGGTGGTGTGTGTGTGTGGAGGGTGGTGGGTGTGGGCTGTGTGTGGGTGTGTGTGTGGGGTGGGGTTGAGGTGTGGGTGGTGTGTGTGTGGAGGGTGGGGTGTGGGCTTGGGTGTTGGTGTGTGGGGGTTGAGGTTGATTGGTGGTTAGTTGGTGTGTGGAGGGTGAGTGGGTGTGGGCTGTGTGGGTGTGTGTGTGGGGGTGGGGGTGGTGTGGGTGGTGTGTGTGTGTGGAGGGTGTGGGGCTGTGTGGGTGTGTGTGTGGGGTGAGGTGTGGGTGGTGTGTGTGTGGAGATGGGTGTGGGCTGTGGTGGTGTGTGTGTGGGGTGGGGGTGGTGTGGGTGTGTGTGTGTGGAGTGGTGTGGGCTGTGGGTGTGTGTGTGGGTGAGGTGGTGTGGGTGGTGTTGTGTGTGGAGGTTGAGTGGGTGTGGGCTGTGGGTGTGTGTGTGGGGTGGGGGTGGTGTGGGTGGTGTGTGTGTGGAGGTGAGTGGGTGTGGGCTGTGTGGGTGTGTGTGTGGTGGGGGTGGGGTGTGGGTGGTGTGTGTGGAGGTGGTGGGTGTGGCTGTGTGGGTGTGTGTGTGGGGGTGGGGGTGGGTGTGGGTGGTGTGTGTGTGGAGGGTGGGTGTGGGCTGTGGGTTGTGTGGGGTGGGTGTGTGGTGGTGTGTGTGTGGAGGGTGGGTGGCTGTGTGGGTGTGTGTGGGTGAGGTGGTGTGGGTGGTGTGTGTGTGGAGGGTGGGTGTGCGTGTGTGTGTGGGGTGGGGGGTGGTGTGGGTGGTTTGGTGGTGTGGAGTGGGTGTGGGCTGTGTGGGGTTGTGTGTGGGGTGGGGTGGTGTGGGTGGTGTGTGTGTGGAGGTGGTGGGTGTGGGCTGTGTGGGTGTGTGTGTGGGGGTGGGGTGTGTGGGTGGTGTGTGTGTGGAGGTTGGGTGTGGAGTGTGGGTGTGTGTGTGGGGTTGGGGTGGTGTGGGTGGTGTGTGTGTGGAGGGTGGGTGTGGGCTGTGTGGGTGTGTGTGGGGGTGGGTGGTGTGGGTGGTGTGTGTGTGGAGGTGGTGTGGGCTGGTGGGTGTGTGTGTGTGTGGGGTGGGGGTGGTGTGGGTGGTGTGTGTGGAGTGGGTGTGGAGCTGTGTGGGTGTGTGTGTGTGGGGGTGGGGTGGTGTGGGTGGTGTGTGTGTGGAGTTGATGGGTGTGGGCTGTGTGGGTGTGTGTGGGGATTGGGGGTGGTGTGGGTGGTGTGTGTGTGGAGGTGGTGGGTGTGGGCTGTGTGGGTGTGTGTGTGGGGTGGGGTGGGTGTGGGTGGTGTGTGTGTGGAGTGGGTGGGCTGTGTGGGTGTGTGTGTGGGGTGGGGGTGGTGTGGGTGGTGTGTGTGTGGAGGTGATGGGTGTGGACTGTGGGTTGTGGTGTGTGGGGGTGGGGTGGTGTGGGTGTGTGTGTGGTGTGGGTGGGTGGAGCAGTGTGGGTGTGTGTGTGGGGTTGGGGGTGGTGTGGGTGGTGTGTGTGGGTGGGTGTGGGCTGTGGTTGTGTGTGTGGGGTTGGGGTGGGTGGGTTGGTGTGTGTGTGGGTTGTGGGCTGTGTGGGTGTGTGTGGGGGTGGGGGGTGGTGTGGGGTGTGTGTGTGTGGAGGTGAGTGGGTGTGGGCTGTGTGGGTGTGTGTGTGGGGTGGGGGTGGTGTGGGTGGTGTGTGTGGGTGTGGGCTGTGGGTGTGTGGGGTGAGTGGTGTGGGTGGTGTGTGTGGAGGGTGATGGGTGTGGGCTGTGTGGGTGTGTGTGTGTGGGGTGGGGTGGTGTGGGTGGTGTGTGTGGAGGTGGTGGGTGTGGGCTGTGTGTGGGTGTGTGTGTGTGGGGTGGGGTGGTGTGGGTGTGGTGTGTGGGTGTGGGTGTGGGGTTGGTGTGGGGTTGGGGGTTGGTGTGGGTGGTGTGTGTGTGGAGTTGGTGGGTGTGGGCTGTGTGGGTGTGTGTGTGGGGTGGGGTGGTGTGGGTGGGTGTGTGTGGAGGGTGGTGGGTGTGGGCTGTGTGGGTGTGTGTGTGGGTGGGGTGTTGGGTGGGGTGTGTGTGGAGGTGATGGGTGTGCTGTGTGGGGTGTGTGTGGGGTGGGGTGGTGTGGGTGGTGTGTGTGTGGAGTGGGTGTGGGCTGTGTGGGTGTGTGTGTGGGGTTGGGGGTGGTGTGGGTGGTGTGTGTGGTGGGTGGGTGGGGCTGTGTGGGTTGTGTGTGTGGGGTGGGGGTGGGGTGTGGGTGGTGTGTGTGTGGAGGTGGGTGTGGGCTGTGTGGGTGTGTGTGTGGGGTTGGGGTGGGGTGTGGGTGGTGTGTGTGTGTGGGTGGGTGTGGGCTGTGTGGTGTGTGTGTGGGGTGGGGGTGGTGTGGGTGGTGTGTGTGTGGAGGGTGGGTGTGGGCTGTGTGGGTGTGTGTGTGGGGTGGGGTTGGTGTGGGTGGTGTGTGGAGTGGGTGGGCTGTGTGGGTGTGTGTGTGGGGTGGGGAGTGGTGTGGGTGGTTGTGTGTGTGGAGGTGGAGTGGGTGTGGGCTGTGTGGTGTGTGTGGGGTTGAGGTGGGTGTGGGTGGTGTGTGTGTGGAGGGTGAGTGGGTGTGGGCTGTGTGGGTGTGTGTGTGTGGGGTGGGGTGGGGTGTGGGTGGTGTGTGTGTGGAGGGTGAGTGGGTGTGGGCTGTGGTTGGTGTGTGTGGGGGTGGGGGTGTGTGGTGTGGGTGGTGTGTGTGGAGTTGATGGGTGGGCTGTGTGGGTGGTGTGTGTGGGGGTGGGGGTGGTGGTGTGTGTGTGTGGAGTTGTGGGTGTGGCTGTTGTGGTGTGTGTGGGGTGAGGTGGGTGTGGGTGGTGTGTGTGTGGAGGTGGAGTGGGTGTGGGCTGTGGGTGTGTGTGTGGGGTGAGGTTGGTGTGGGTGGTGTGTGGGAGTGGGTTGTGGGCTGTGGTTGTGTGTGGGGTTGGGGTTGGTGTGGGTTGGTTGTGTGGTGGAGTGGATGGGCTGGTGTGTGTGTGGGGTTGGGGTGGGGTGTGGGGTGTTGTGGTGGTGGGTTGGTGGGTTGTGGGCAGTGTGGGTGGTGTGTGTGGGGGGTTGGGGGTGGTGTGGGTGGTGTGTGTGTGGAGGTGGTGGGTGTGGAGCTGTGTGGGTGGTGTGTGTGGGGTGGGGTGGTTGTGGGTGGTGTGTGTGGGAGGTGGGTGTGGGCTGTGTGGGTGTGTGTGTGGGGTGGGGGGTGGTGTGGGTGGTGTGTGTGTGGAGGTGGGTGTGTGTGGGGTGTGTGTGGGGAGTTGGGGTGGTGTGGGTGGTGTGTGTGGAGTGGGTGTGGGGTGTGTGGTGTGTGTGTGGAGTTGGTGGGTTGGAGTTGGTTTGTGTGGTGTGGAGTGGAGTTGTGGGCTGGTGGTGTGTGTGTGGAGTTGGGGGTGGTGTGTTGTTGTGTGTGTGGAGGTGGGTGTGGGCTGTGGGTGTGTGGGGGTGGGGGGTGTGTGGGTGGTGTGTGTGGAGTGGGTGTGGGCTGTGTGGGGTGTGTGTGTGGGGTGGGTGGTGTGGGTGGTGTGTGTGGAGGGTGGTGGGTGGGCTGTGGTGTGTGTGTGGGTGAGGGATGGTGTGGGTGGTGTGTGTGTGGAGGGTGGGTGGGCTGTGTGGGTGTGTGTGTGGGTGGGGTGGTGTGGGGTGGTGTGTGTGTGTGGGGTGGGTGTGGGCTGTGTGGGTGTGTGGGGTGAGATGGTGTAGGTGGTGTGTGTGTGGAGGGTGATGGGTGTGGGCTGTGTGGGTGTGTGTGTGGGGTGGGGTGGTGTGGGTGGTGTGTGTGTGGGTGATGGGTGTGGAGCTGTGTGGGTGTGTGGGGTTGGGGTGGTGTGGGTGGTGTGTGTGTGTGGAGGGTGGTGGGTGTGGGCTGTGTGTGGGTGTGTGTGTGGGGTGGGGTGAGGTGTGGGTGGTGTGTGTGTGGAGGGTGGGGTGTGGGCGTGGGTGTTGGTGTGTGGGGGTGGGGTTGTGGGGGTGGTGTGTGGAGGGTGAGTGGGTGTGGGCTGTGTGGGTGTGTGTGTGGGGGTGGGGGTGGTGTGGGTGGTGTGTGTGTGTGGAGGGTGTGGCAGGCTGTGTGGGTGTGTGTGTGGGGTGAGGTGTGGGTGGTGTGTGTGTGGAGATGGGTGTGGGCTGTGGTGGTGTGTGTGTGGGGTGGGGGTGGTGTGGGTGGTGTGTGTGTGGAGTGGTGTGGGTGTGGGTGTGTGTGTGGGTGAGGTGGTGTGGGTGGTGTTGTGTGTGGGGTTGGTGGGTGTGGGCTGTGGGTGTGTGTGTGGGGTGGGGGTGGTGTGGGTGGTGTGTGTGTGGAGGTGATGGGTGTGGGCTGTGTGGGTGTGTGTGTGGTGGGGGTGAGGGTGTGGGTGGTGTGTGTGGAGGTGGTGGGTGCTGGACTGTGTGGGTGTGTGTGTGGGGGTGGGGGTGGAGTGTGGGTGGTGTGTGTGTGGAGGGTGGGTGTGGGCTGTGGGTGTGTGTGGGGTGGGGTGTGTGGTGGTGTGTGTGTGGAGGGTGGTGTGGCTGGGTGGGTGTGTGTGGGGGTGAGGTGGTGTGGGTGGTGTGTGTGTGGAGGTGGTGGGTGTAGGCTGTGTGTGTGTGGGGTTGGGGGGTGGTGTGGGTGGTGTGGTGGTGTGGAGTGGGTGTGGGCTGTGTGGGGTTGTGTGTGGGGTGGGGTGGTGTAGGGTGGTGTGTGTGTGGAGGTGGTGGGTGTGGGCTGTGTGGGTGTGTGTGTGGGGGTGGGGTGTGTGGGTGGTGTGTGTGTGGAGGTGGTGGGTGTGGGTGTGGGTGTGTGTGTGGGGTGAGGTGGTGTGGGTGGTGTGTGTGTGGAGGGTGGGTGTGGGCTGGTGTGGGTGTGTGTGGGGGTGGGTGGTGTGGGTGGTGTGTGTGTGGAGGTGGTGGTGGGCTGGTGGGTGTGTGTGTGTGTGGGGTGGGGGTGGTGTGGGTGGTGTGTGTGGAGTGGGTGTGGGCTGTGTGGGTGTGTGTGTGTGGGGGTGGGGTGGTGTGGGTGGTGTGTGTGTGGAGGTGAGTGGGTGTGGGCTGTGTGGGTGTGTGTGGGGTGGGGGTGGTGTGGGTGGTGTGTGTGTGGAGGTGGTGGGTGTGGGCTGTGTGGGTGTGTGTGTGGGGTGGGGTGGGTATGGGTGGTGTGTGTGTGGAGGGTGATGGGTGTGGACTGTGTGGGTGTGTGTGTGGGGTGGGGGTGGTGTGGGTGTTGTGTGTGTGGAGTGTGGGTGTAGGCTGTGTGGGTGTGTGGTGGGGGTGAGGTGTGAGTGTGGGTGGGGTGTGTGTGTGGAGGGTGATGGGTGTGGAGCTGTGTGGGTGTGTGGTAGGGGTGAGGGTGGTGTGGGTGGTGTGTGTGTGGAGGGGTGATGGGTGTAGGCTGTGTGGGTGTGTAGGGGTGAGGGTAGTGTGGGTGGTGTGTGTGTGGAGGGTGATGGGTGTAGGCTGTGTGGGTGTGTGTGTAGGGGTGAGGTGGTGTGGGTGGTGTGTGGAGGGTGATGGGTGTGGGCTGTGTGGGTGTGTGGGGGTGGGGTGGGTGTGGGTGGTGTGTGTGGGTGATGGGGTGTAGGCTGTGTGGGTGTGTGGCAGGTGGGGATGGTGTGGGTGGTGTGTGTGTGGAGGGTGATGGGTGTGGGCTGTGTGGGTGTGTGTGGGGTGAGGGTAGTGTGGAGTGGGTGGTGTGTGTGTGGAGGGTGATGGGTGTGGGCTGGCTGGGTGTGTGTGTAGGGGTGAGGGTAGTGTGGGTGGTGTGTGTGTGTGGGGAGGGTGGTGGGTGTGGAGGCTGTGTGGGTGTGTGTGTAGGGGTGAGGGGTGGTAGGTGGTGTGTGTGTGGAGGGTGATGGGTGTAGGCTGTGTGGGTGTGTGTGTGGGGTGAGGGTGGTGTGGGTGGTGTGTGTGTGGAGGGTGATGGGTGTGAAGTGGGTGTGTGTGTGGGGTGTGAGGGTGGTGTGGGTGGTGTGTGTGGAGGGTGATGGGTGTAGATGTTGGAGGGTGGTGTGTGGGGGTGAGGGTAGTGTAAGGTGGTGTGTGTGTGGAGGGTGATGGGTGTAGGGCATTTGGGTGGTGTGTGTAGGGGTGAGATAGTCAGGTGGTGTGTGTGTGGAGGTGATGGGTGTGGAGGCTGTGGGTGTGTGTGTGGGGGTGAGGGTGAGTGTGGGTGGTGTGTGTGGTGGAGGGTGATGGGTGTGGGCTGTGGGTGTGTGTGTAGGTTGAGGTGTGGGTGGTGTGTGTGGAGGTGATGGGTGTAGGCTGTGGGTGTGTGTGTAGGGGTGAGGGTGGAGTGTGGGTGGTGTGTGTGGAGGGGTGATGGGTGTGGGCTGGTGGGTGTGTGGGTGAGGTAGTGAGGTGGTGTGTGGAGGGTGATGGGTGTAGGCTGTGTGGGTGTGTGTGGGGTGGGGGTGGTGTAGGTGGTGTGTGTGTGGAGGGTGATGGGTGTGGAGCCTGTGGGTGTTATGGGTAGGGGTGGGGGTGGTGGGTGGTGTGTGTGTGGAGGGTGATGGGTGTAGGCTGTGTGGGTGGGTGTGTGTGGGGGTGGGGGTGAGGTGTGGGTGGTGTGTGTGTGGAGGGTGATGGGTGTGGGCTGTGTGGGTTGTGTGTGTGGGGTGGGGGTGTGAGTGTTGTGTGTGGGTGTGTGGGCGAGGTGGGTGTGTGTGTGGGGTGGTGTGGGTGGTGTGTGGTGTGGAGGGTGATGGGTTGGGATGTGTGGGTGTGTGTGGGGGTTGGGGGTTGGGTGTGGGTGGTGGGTGTGGGCTGTGGGTGTGGTGTGTGTGGGGTGGGGGTGGTGTAGGTGGTGGGTGTGGAGGTGTGGTGGTGGCGTTGTGTGTTGGTGGGGAATGGGTGGTGTGTGTGGAGGTGGTGGGTGTGGGCTGTGTGGGTGTGTGTGTGGGGTTGGGGGGTGAGTGTGGGTGGGGTGTGTGTGGAGTTGGGCTGGTGTGGGTTATTGTGTGGGGTTGGGGTTGGTGTGGGTGTGTGTGTGTGGAGATGGAGTGGGTGTGGAGCTGTGTGGTGTGTGTGCTGAGTGATTGGGGGTGAAGTAGGGTGGTGTGTGTGGGTGATGGGTGTAATGGGTGTGTGTGTGTGGGGGTGGGGGGGTGGGTGTGGTGTGTGTGTGGAGGTGATGGTGGGTTGTGTAGGGGGGGGGGTGGGTTGTGGGTGTGGGTGAGGTGTGTGTGTGTGTGTGTGGGGGTGTGTGGGTGTGGGCTGTGTGTGTGGGGATGTGGGCTGTGTGGGTGTGTGTGTGGGGGTGTGTGTGTGGTGTGGGGTGGGGTTGGGTGTGGGTGTGTGTGGGTGGGGGTGTGGTGTGTGTGGGGAGGTGGTGGGGTTGGGGTGTGTGGTGAGGGGGTATGGGTGGTGTGTGTGTGTGGGAGGTGATGGGTGTGGGCTGTGGTGTGTGTGGGGTGGGGTGTGTGGGTGGTGTGTGGAGTGGGTTGGCTGTGTGGGTGTGTGGGGTTGAGGGTTGTGTGTGGGGTTGTGTGTGTGGGGTTGGGGTGTGGGTGGACTGTGTGGGTGTGTGGGTGGGGGGTGTGGTGTGTGTGGTGGGGTGGGTGTGGTGTGGTGTGGGGTGTGGGGGGGTGGTGTGTGTGGGTGGGGTGGTGTGTGTTGTGGAGGGTGGTGGGTGTGGGCTGTGTGTGGGTGTGTGTGTGGGGGTGGGGACATTGTGGGGTGGGTGTGTGTGTGGAGGGGTGGGTTGGGTGGTGTGTGTGTGTGGGGGTGGGGTGTGGTGTGGGTGGTGTGTGTGGGTGGGTGGTGGGGTGTGTGTGGGTGTGTTGTGTGTGGTGTGTGTTGTGGGGTGGGTGTGTGGTGGTGTGTGGGTGGGTGATGGGTGTAGACTGTGTGGGTGTGTGTGTGGGGGTGAGGGGTGGTGTGGGTGGTGTGTGTGTGGAGTGGGTGTGGAGCTGTGTGGTGTGTGTGGGGTTGGGGGTGGTGGGTTGGTTGGTGTGTGTGGAGGTGGGTGTGGGCTGTGTGGGTTGTGTGTGTGTGGGGGTGGGGGGTGGTGTGGGTGGTTGTGTGTGTGTGGAGGGTGATGGGTGTGGGCTGTGTGTGGGTGTGTGTGTGGGGTGAGGGGGTGGTGTGGGTGGTGTGTGTGTGGAGTGGGTGGGCTGTGTGGGTGTGTGTGTGGGGGTGAGGGTGGAGTGTGGGTGTGTGTGTGTGGAGGGTGGTGGGTGTGGGCTGTGTGGGTGTGTGTGTGGGGTTGGGGTGGTGTGGGTGGTGTGTGTGTGGAGTTGGTGGACTGGGTTGTGTGTGTTGGGGTGTGGGGTGTGGGTGGTGTGTGTGTGGAGGGGATTGGGTGTGGGTGGTGTGTGTAGGGGTGAGGGTAGTGTAGGTGGTGTGTGTGTGGAGGGTGATGGGTGTAGGCTGTGTGGGTGTGTGTGTAGGGGTGAGGGTAGTGTAGGTGGTGTGTGTGTGGAGGGTGATGGGTGTAGGCTGTGTGGGTGTGTGTGTAGGGGTGAGGGTAGTGTAGGTGGTGTGTGTGTGGAGGGTGATGGGTGTAGGCTGTGTGGGTGTGTGTGTAGGGGTGAGGGTAGTGTAGGTGGTGTGTGTGTGGAGGGTGATGGGTGTAGGCTGTGTGGGTGTGTGTGTAGGGGTGGGGTGGTGTAGGTGGTGTGTGTGTGGAGGGTGATGGGTGTGGAGCTGTGTGGGTATGTGTGGGGGTTGAGGTGGTGTAGGTGGTGTGTGTGTGTGGAGGTGATGGGTGTAGGCTGTGTGGGTGTGTGTGTGGGGTGAGGTGGTGTGGGTGGTGTGTGTGTGGGGTGATGGGTGTGGGCTGTGTGGGTGTGTGTGTGGGGGTGGGGTGGTGTAGGTGGTGTGTGTGTGGGTGATGGGTGTGTGGGCTGTGTGTGGGTGTGTGTGTGGGGTGAGGGGTAGTGTGGGTGGTGTGTGTGGGAGGGTGATGGAGTGTAGGCTGTGTGGGTGTGTGTGTGGGGGTGAGGGAGTGGTGTGGGTGGTGTGTGTGTGGAGGGTGATGGGTGTAGGCTGTGTGGGTATGTGTGTAGGGGTGAGGGTAGTGTAGGTGGTGTGTGTGTGGAGGGTGATGGGTGTAGGCTGTGTGGGTGTGTGTGTAGGGGTGAGGGTAGTGTAGGTGGTGTGTGTGTGGAGGGTGATGGGTGTAGGCTGTGTGGGTGTGTGTGTAGGGGTGAGGGTAGTGTAGGTGGTGTGTGTGTGGAGGGTGATGGGTGTAGGCTGTGTGGGTGTGTGTGTAGGGGTGAGGGTAGTGTAGGTGGTGTGTGTGTGGAGGGTGATGGGTGTAGGCTGTGTGGGTGTGTGTGTAGGGGTGAGGGTAGTGTAGGTGGTGTGTGTGTGGAGGGTGATGGGTGTAGGCTGTGTGGGTGTGTGTGTAGGGGTGAGGGTAGTGTAGGTGGTGTGTGTGTGGAGGGTGATGGGTGTAGGCTGTGTGGGTATGTGTGTATGTATGTAGGGATGAAAGTAGTGTAGGTGGATGGTGTTAAGGATGGTGGGTGTAGGTGGTGTGTATGTATGTGGAGGATATATGGGTGTATTGGGGTTTAGGTGTATAACAGTATATGGTGAACAGTTCGAAATTACTGTACACTATACCCCGAGATTTGAGAGAGGTGATGGTGTTGATGGTGACTGGGGAGAGTGATGGTGGTGATAGTGACGTGGGGTTGGACGGTAATAGTGACGAGGGGATGGACGGTGATAGTGACGAGGGGATGGACGGTGATAGTGACGAGGGGATGGACGGTGATAGTGACGAGGGGGTGAAACTGAAGGGCTAATGACAAGAAGGGAATGGTGGTGACAGGCTGGGGAGCAGGATGGTGGAAGTGACAGGACAGGACAAGATGGCAGAATGGGGAGTTTGGCAAACACAGGCGGGTGGTGAGTGTGGATGGAAAGAATGAGATGTGGTGTGACAGGGGACGTGGGTTGAGACGGGTGGGACAGACTGGGTGGAGGATGCAGGTGTGTGTGTGTGTGGGTGGGGGTGAGATTTGGTGCTCATTTGGGGTTTTGTGTAGTCGATGATGTTAGTCAGTGTTGCTCACTAGGTGTTAATCCGACCTGATGTTATCTCACTAGGTGTTAATCCGACTTGTGTAACTCACTAGGTGTTAATCAAACCTGATGGTGCTCACTAGGTGTTAATCGCAGTGCTGATGGTGGTGAAGTCAGTCTAGGTGTGGTGCTTATAAGATTGCAAAGGTATTAAGTCTAATTTACTCTCATTAATTCTTGTATCTCTGATTATTTTGTTTATTTTCTAGAACGTTTTGTTATTTTTGTCTTTTGTTTTTCATGTTTTTTATTTGTTTTATTTTTTGTTATTTTTCTTTTATCTAATTTTATATTTGTTTTATATTGAGTTTTTAACTAATAGTCAAGGTTCTATAGTACGCTGTAAGGTTACAATCTACCTGTACCCTGTCACACTGTCCTTACATTGTTGTGTGGTTGAGGGTCGCATGAGGTGTCAATGGCATCACGGTGTGTTATTAGTGTTGCGGTTAAATGTTACCAAAAAAACATTAAATCAGTATAACATAACATCTCTTGATTCTTCTTTTCATTGGGCGTTGAAAGAATTTTTGGCTGAAGTAGAGTTATTAGTGAGTTAAGTCTTGACAGGGGAGTAGTTAAGGAGTATGACACGAGGCGGGCAGATGCTGTGGTATGCCTGGGTAGAGTGAGAACTGTCTTGTATTTCCTGATTGGTAACATTTGTTGGGATGGCTCAACGGAGATCTGGTTTTATGTCTGGGTTAGATTGAGGCTAGGTGTGTAATGAGAGAGAAAGGTGTTGGGTGGACCTACCTGTGTGTGTTGACCTACCTGTGTGTGTTGACCTGCCTGTGTGTGTTGGCCCTGTGGTGTGTTGACCTACTGTGTGTGTTGGACTGCCTGTGGTGTGTTTGGCCTGCCTGTGTGTTGGTGGTGTGTGTTGGGCCTGGTGTGCTGGTGGTGTGGGCCTGTGTGTGCCTGGTGTGTGTGTGGGTTGGTGTGACTTGGTGTGTGCCTGCCTGTGTGTGGGCCTGCCTGTGTGTGTGTGACTGTGTGTGTTGTTGATGTTGAACCTGCTGTGTGTGTTGACCTGCCTGTGTGTGTTTGATCTACACTCTGTGTGACCTGTGTGTGTTGACTTACCTGTGTGTGTTGATCCTACCTGTGTGTGTGACCTACCTGTGTGTGTTGACCTGTGTGTGTTGGACTGCCTGGTGTGTTGACTTGCCTGTGTGTGTTGACCTGCCTGTGTGTGTTGGCCTGCCTGTGTGGGCCTGCCTGTGTGTGTGGAGCCCTGTGTGTGTGTGTGTTGACTTGCCTGTGTGTGTTGACCTGCCTGTGTGTGTTGACCTGCCTGTGTGTGTACCTGTGTGTGTTGACCTACCTGTGTGTGTTGACCTGCCTGTGTGTGTTGTTGAGCCTACCTGTGTGTGTTGGTTGTGTGTGTTGACCTGCCTGTGTGTGTTGACTACCTGTGTGTGTTGACCTACCTGTGTGTGTTGACTACCTGGTGTGTGTTGGCCTGCCTGTGTGTGGCCTGCCTGTGTGTGTTGCCAGCCTGTGTGTGTGGCCTGTGTGTGTTGGTGTGTTGGTGCCTGTGTGTTGGTGGTGATTCAGTGGTGTGTGTTGGTGTGTGGTGGTGTTGGGCCTTGGTGGTTGGTATGGTGGTGTGTGTGTTGACCTACCTGTGTGTGTTGACCTACCTGTGTGTACTGACCTACCTGTGTGTACTGACCTACCTGTGTGTGTTGACCTACCTGTGTGTGTTGACCTACCTGTGTGTGTTGACCTACCTGTGTGTGTTGACCTACCTGTGTGTGTTGACCTACCTGTGTGTGTTGACCTACCTGTGTGTGTTGACCTACCTGTGTGTGTTGACCTGCCTGTGTGTGTTGACCTACCTGTGTGTACTGACCTACCTGTGTGTGTTGACCTGCCTGTGTGTGTTGACCTACCTGTGTGTGTTGACCTACCTGTGTGTGTTGACCTGCCTGTGTGTGTTGACCTACCTGTGTGTGTGTGCGTTGACCTACCTGTGTGTGTTGACCTGCCTGTGTGTGTTGACCTACCTGTGTGTGTTGACCTACCTGTGTGTGTTGACCTACCTGTGTGTACTGACCTACCTGTGTGTGTTGACCTACCTGTGTGTGTTGGCCTACCTGTGTGTGTTGACCTACCTGTGTGTGTTGACCTACCTGTGTGTGTTGGCCACCTGTGTGTACCCCAGCCTACCTGTGTGTGTTGGCCTACCTGTGTGTACTGACCTACCTGTGTGTGTTGGCCTACCTGTGTGTGTTGGCCTACCTGTGTGTGTTGACCTACCTGTGTGTGTTAACCTGCCTGTGTGTGTTGACCTACCTGTGTGTGTTGACTACCTGTGTGTGTTGACCTACCTGTGTGTTGACCTACCTGTGTGTGTTGACCTACCTGTGTGTACTGACCTACCTGTGTGTGTTGGCCTACCTGTGTGTGTGGCCTACCTGTGTGTTGACCTACCTGTGTGTGTTGACCTACCTGTGTGTACTACCTGTGTGTGTTGGCCTACCTGTGTGTGTTGACCTACCTGTGTGTGTGGCTACCTGTGTGTTGACTACCTGTGTGTGACACCTGTGTGTGTGTTGACCTACCTGTGTGTGTTGACCTACCTGTGTGTACTGACCTACCTGTGTGTGTTGACCTGCCTGTGTGTACTGACCTACCTGTGTGTGTTGACCTACCTGTGTGTGTTGACCTACCTGTGTGTGTTGGCCTACCTATGTGTGTTGGCCTACCTGTGTGTGTGCAGCCTACCTGTGTGTGTTGACCTACCTGCTGTGTGTTGACCTACCTGTGTGTGTTGGCCTACCTGTGCCTACCTGTGTGTTGACACACCTACCTGTGTGTGTTGACCTACCTGTGTGTTGACCTGCCTGTGTGTGTTGACCTACCTGTGTGTGTTGACCTACCTGTGTGTTGACCTACTGTGTGTGTTGGCACTACCTGTGTGTGTTGACCTACCTGTGTGTTGGCCTACCTGTGTGTGTTGACCTACCTGTGTGTGTGTTGACCTACCTGTGTGTGTTGACCTGTTGTGTGTGTTGACCCACCTGTGTGTGTTGATCTACCTGTGTGTGTGGACTACCTGTGTGTGTGTTGACCTGCCTGTGTGTGTGTTGACCTTTGGTACATGTGTGTACTGACCTACCTGTGTGTGTTGACTTACCTGTGTGTGTTGACCTACCTGTGTGTGTTGGCTTACATGTGTGTTGACCTACCTGTGTGTGTTGTTGTGTGTGTGGACTGTGTGTGTGTTGACCTACCTGTGTGTGTGACCTACATGTGTGTGCACACTGACCTACCTGTGTGTGTGTTGGACCTGCCTGTGTGTTGACTCTTACCTGTGTGTGTTGACCTTACCTGTATACTGACCTACCTGTGTGTAAGGACTCTTACCCGTACTGACCCACCTGTGTGTGTTGGGATCTACCTGTGTGTGTGTGTTGACCTACCTGTGTGTGTGTGTTAGACCCACATGTGTGTGTACTGACCTACCTGTGTGTGTGTAAGTGACCTACCTGTGTGTACTGACCTTACCTGTGTGTAAGTGATCACCTGTGTGTGTTGACCCCACTGGACTCACCTGTGTGTGTTGACCCACATGTGTGTATCACCTGACCTACCTGTGTGTGTGTTGACCAGGCGTGCACTGACCTACCTGTGTGTGTTGACCCACATGTGTGTACTGACCTACCTGTGTGTGTTGACCCACATTGTGTACTGACCTGGCCTGTGTGTGTGTGTGTTGACTCACCCAGTGTGTGTGTTGACCACCTGGGGGTGTGTACCACTGACCCACCTGTGTGTGTTGACCCACATGTGTGTACTGACCACTCCAAGACCCACCTGTGTGTACTGACCTACCTGTGTGTTGACCCACATGTACTCCGGACCCACCTGTGTAAGGCATGACCTGTTGATGTGTGTACTGACCTGTACCTGGGGTGTTGACTCCACCCAAAGACCACTGTAAGGCTAATCCCATGTGTGTGTACTGACCTTACCTGTGTGTTGGGACTCCACATGTGTGTACTGACCTACCTGTGTGTGTTGACCCACATGTGTGTACTGGACCTACCTGTGTGTGTGTTGGACTCCACATGTGTGTACTGACCTACCTGTGTGTGTGTTGGACCCACATGTGTGTACTGACCTACCTGTGTGTGTTGGATCTGCCTGTGTGTGTTGACTCACCTGTGTGTGTGTGTTGGACTCATCTGTGTGTAAGGATCAAGATGTGTGTGTACCTTAATCTCAATGTGTGTGTTGGACCCCACCTGTGTGTGTTGACCTACCTGTGTGTAAGGACTCACATGTGTGTACTGACTCACCCAAAGTTGACCTACCTGTGTGTAAGCTGACCACCTGTGTGTGTATCACTGACCTACCTGTGTGTGTTGACTCACATGTGTGTACTGGGATCCTTACCTGTGTGTGTGTGTTGACCCAGCATGTGTGTAATACTGACCTACCTGTGTGTGTTGGACCCACATGTGTGTACCTGGACTTACCCTGTGTGTGTTGATCTACCTGTGTGTAAGTGGATCTACCTGTGTGTGTTGGACCTACCTGTGTTGGACCCCACCTGTGTGTAAGACCCACCTGTGTGTTGACCTACCTGTGTGTGTGTTGACCTACCTGTGTTGGGATCTACCTGTGTGTGTTGACTCACATGTGTGTAATGGATCCCACCTGTGTGTGTAAGGACTTACCTGTGTGTGTTGACCTACCTGTGTGTGTACTGGGATCACCTGGTAAGTGATCTGTACCTGTGTGTGTGTTGACCCCATCTGTGTAAAAAGGACTCATATGTGTATCACCAATTCCACCTGTGTGTGTGTTGACCTACCCAAAGTTAGACCTACCTGTGTGTTGACCTTACCTGTGTGTGTTGACCCACATGTGTAACACTCGACCTACCTGTGTGTGTTGACTCACCTGTGTGTGTTGACCCACCTGCGTGTGTGTTGATCTCCACCTGTGTGTACTGACCTGATCTGTGTGTGTTGACCTTACCTGTGTGTATATGTTGATCTACCTGTGTGTATGTTGGATTCCACATGTGTACCATCAATACTGTCTGACTTACCTGTGTGTGTTGGATTGCCTGTGTGTTGATGTTGTGTTGACTTACTTGTGTGTGTTTCGCATATTTGTATACTGATCACTTGTGTGTGTTTTGTGTTGGACTCACTTGTGTGTGTTGACCTGCCTGTGTGTTGACCTGTTGTGTGTTGATTTACCTGTGTGTGTTTGGATTCACCTGTGTATCTGATTTACCTCGTGTTGACCTACCTTGTGTGTGTTGATCTTACCTGTGTGTACTGATCCACCTCTGTGTACTGACTCACCCCTGTGTACTGACCTACCTGTATTGACTCACCCCTGTGTACTGATCCAACTCTGTACTGACCCACCTTGTGTAATGACTCACTGTGTGTACTGACTCTCCTTGTGTACTGATCTACTCGTATTGACCTATCGTGTACTGACTAATCTGTGTGTGTTGACCTGCCTGTGTGTTGTGACCTGCTCTGTTTGCTACTGTGTGTACTGACCACCTGTGTATCTGATCTACCCTGTGTTGACCTACCCCGTGTACTGACCTACCTGTGTGTGTTGACCTGCCTGTGTGTTGGACCTGCCTGTGTGTTGTGATCGGTTGCTACCTGTGTGTATTGACCTACCTGTGTATACTGACTCACCCTTGTGTATTGATCCACCTATACTGACCCACCTCTGTACTGACCCACCTGTGTGTACTGACTCACCCTGGTGTGATTCAATTTAGTTGACTGACCCCTGTGTACTGACCTAACTTTGTGTACTGACTCACCCTGGTGTACTGATCCACCCCTGTGTACTGACTACCTCTGTGTACTGACCTACCTGTGTACTGACCTACCTGTGTGTGTGTTGGGATCTGCCTGGGTGTTAGACTTACCTGTGTGTAAGTGTTGACCTACATGTGTACTGACCTGCTTGACCTGCCTGTGTGTGTTGACCTACCTGTGTGTTGACCTGCTATGTGTGTACTGACCTACTGTGTGTTGACCTGCCTGTGTGTTGACTTACTTGTGTACTGACCTACCTGTGTATACTGACTACCCTGTGTATCACTGGATCCACCTCGTGTACTGACCTACCCCGTGTACTGACCCACTTGTGTATACTGACTACTCTTGTGTACTGATCTACCTCGTACTGACCTACCTCGTGTACTGACCTACCTGTGTATACTGACTTCACTTTGTGTACTGATTCACTCTGTGTACTGACCTACCTCCTGTACTGACTCTACTTGTGTGTGTTGGACCTGCTCTGTGTGTTGACTTGCCTGTGTTGACCTGCCTGTGTGTTGACTTTCTACTTGTGTATTGACCTACCTGTGTGTACTGATCTACCTCGTGTACTGACCTACCTCGTGTGCTGACTCACCCTCGTGTATTGACCTACCTCGTATACTGACCCACCCCCATGTACTGACTCCACCCCTGTGTACTGACCCACCCCGCGTACTCGACTCCACCCCTGTACTGACCTGCATGGACTCACTTCGTATACTGACCCACCTCTGTGTACTCTCGACCCACTTCTGTGTACTGACCTACCCCTGTGTACTGACCTACCCCCGTGTACTGACTCCACTCCTGTGTACTGACCTTCCACTCTGTGTATTGACTCACCTCGATAATACTGACCTACCTCGTGTACTGACCTACCCCTGTGTACTGACTCACTCTCCGTACTGACCTACCTCGTGTA
>NW_024724162.1:0-21088 GCF_018991925.1 Homarus americanus | reverse complement strand
GGCGTTTGGTAAGGCTAAATAACGTTAAATAACGTTAAATGGCGTTAAACTAACGTTAAATGGCGTTTAATAACGTTAATGACGTTTAACTAACGTTAATGACGTTAAACTAACGTTAAATGGCGTTAAACTAACGTTAATGGCGTTAAACTAACGTTAAATGGCGTTAAATTAACGTTAATGGCGTTAAACTAACGTTAAATGGCGTTAAACTAACGTTAAATGGCGATAAACGTAACGTTAAATGGCGTTAAACTAACGTTAATGGCGTTAAACTAAGGTTAAATAATTAAACAACGTTAAATGGCGTTAAACTAACGTTAAATGGCGTTAAACTAACGTGTAAATGGCGTTAAACTAACGTTAAATGGCGTTAATCAAGGCTAAATGGCGTTTAATTAAAGGTTAAATGGCGTTAACAACGTTAAATGGCGTTAAACTAACGTTAAATGGCGTTAAACAACGTTAAATGGCGTTTAGTGGCGTTAAATTAGGTTAAAGCTATTGTTCGTGGCGTTAAACTAACGTTAAATGGCGTTAATTAAGTTAAATTGAGATTAACAACGTTAAATGGCGTTAACTAACGTTAAATGGCGTTTAATTAAGGTTAGTGAAACTAAACTAACGTTAAATGGCGTTAAACTAACGTTAAATAGCGTTAAACTAACGTTAAATGACGTTTGAAATTAAGGTTAAATGCGTTAAACTAACGTTAATTGGCGTTAAACTAACGTAAATGGCGTTAAACTATCGTTAAATGGCATTAAACTAACATTAAATAGCGTTAAATAACGTTAAATGGCGTAAACTAACGTTAAATGGCGTTAAACTACGTTAATGGCGTTAATTAAAGAGTTAAATAACGTTAAACTAACGTTAAATGGCGTTAAACTAACGTTAAATGGCGTTTGTAGGTTAAATAACGAACTAAGTTTAAATGGCGTTAAACTAACGTTAAATGGCGTTAAGCTAGCGTTCATGGCGGCGTTAATAACGTTAAATGGCGTTAAACTAACGTTAAATGGCGTTAAACCAACATTTAAATGACGTTTAAACTAACGTTAAATATGGCGTTAAATAATTAAATGATGGCGTTTAAACTAACATTAATGGCGTTAAATTAACGTTAAATGGCGTTAATAACGTTAATGGCGTTAAATATGCGTTAAATGGCGTTAAAGTGATCTAATAAGTTAATGGCGTTAACTAACGTTGGTTAAATAACGTTAATGGTTAATACCGTTAATGGCGTTAAACTAACGTTAATCGTTATTAACGTTAAAGCTAAATGGCGTTAAACTATCGTAAATGATTATTAACGTTAAATGGCATTTAATTATCCGTTAAATGAATTAAACTAACGTTAAATGGCGTTAAACTTTAAATGGCGATTAAATGGCGTTTAACGTTAAATACGTTAAATGGCGTTAACGCGTTAATGCCGTTATAACGTTAAATACGATTAAATAACGTTAAGGAGGTTATTTATGAATGGCGTTAAACTAACGTTAATTTTGATAGGTTAAACGAGCACTAACGTTAAATGGCGTTAAACTAACGTTAAATGGCGTTAAACTAACGTTAAATGGCGTTAAACTAAGGTTAAATGGCGTTATAATAGCGTTAAATGGCGTTAAATAACTAAGTTAATGGCGTTAAACTAACGTTAAATGGCGTTAAACTAACGTTAAATGCTAATTAGTTATCATTAAATATGATGCGTTAAGCCGTAAATGGCGTTAAATACGTTAATGTAATTAGGGTTAAATTAACGATAATATCGTTAAACTAACGTTAAATGGCGTTTAACTAACGGAATTAAATATGGCGTTAATTAATGTTTTAATGGCGTTAAACTAACATTAGTGGCGTTTAGTGATGAAAATGGCGTTAAACTAATTAACGTAATAGCGTTAAATGGCTTTAAAATGATTAAGTTAAATGGCGTTAAACTAACTTTGTAAATATCGGTTAAATGGCGTTAAATTAACGTTAAATAATACGTTTCTAATAATATTAAATGGTGATTAAACTAACGTTAAGTTAAACTAATACGTTAAATGAGGTTAAACTAACGTTAAGTAAATATACTGGCGTTAAACACAATGGTAATAACGTTAAATGGCGTTAAACTAATTGGTTACGTTAAATGGCGTTAAACTAATGGCATTAAATGCGTTACGTTAACGCTTAAATGGCGTTAAACTAACGTTTAATGGCGTTAAATCTAACATTAAAAGCGTTAACGGTTAAATGGTATAACGTTAAATGAAATTTAAATTAACATTAAATGAAGTTAAACTAACGATATTAAATGGCGTTATTTAACGTTAAATGGCGTTAAGGCACAAGGTCTGACCATTTATATTAAAGTTTAAAGCGGCGTTAAACTAACTAAGTAACGTTAAACTAACGTTAAATGGCGTTAAACTAACGATAAAATGGCGTTTAGTAACGTTAAAATTAAAGTTAAACTAACGTTAAATGGCGTTAAACTAACGTTCGTAAACTAACGTTCAATAATTTAAACTATCATTTAAAATGGCATTAAACTAACAAATAACGATCGCTAACGTTATTAACGAGGTATGCATTTCGCGATTAAATGGCGTTATTAACGGTAAATGGCGTTAACTAACATTAATGGGCGTTTAATTAAAGTTCGCCGCGTTGACTTCCAGCGTTAAATGGCGTTAAACTAACGTTAAATGCCGTTAAATAATTAAATAATAAACTAACGTTAATGGCGTTAAACTATAACGTTAAATGGCGTTAAACTAGCATTAAATGTCACGTTAAACTAACGTTAAAGGCGTTAAGCTAACGTTAAATGGCGTTAAACTAGCATTAAATGGCGTTAAACTAACGTTAAATGGCGTTAAACTAACGTTAAATGGCGTTAAACTAACGTTAAATAGTAAACTAACGTTAAATGGCGTTAAACTAACGTTAAATGGCGTTAAACTAACGTTAAATGGCGTTAAACTAACGTTAAATGGCGTTAAACTAACGTTAAATAGCGTTAAACTAACGTTAAATGGCGTTAAACTAACGTTAAATGGTGTTAAACTTAAAACGTTAAATGGCATTAAACTAACGTTAATGGCGTTAAACTAACGTAAATGGCGGTTAAACTAACGTTAAATGGCGTTAAACTAACGTTAAATGGCGTTAAATTAAAGTAAAATGGCGTTAAACCTAACACGTTAAATGGCGTTAAACTAACGTTAAGTGCATTTTAAGGTTAAATGACGTTAAACTAACGTTAAATGGCGTTAAACTAACGTTAAATGGCGTTATTAACGTTAAATGGCATTAAAATAACTTGTTAAATGGCGTTAAACTAACGTTAAATGGCGAATTTAGGTTAAATGGCGTTAAACTTTAACATTAAATGGCGTTAAACTAACGTTAAATGGCGTTAAACTAACGTTAAATGGCGTTAAATGGCGTTAAATGGCGTTTAATAATTAAGGTTAAATAACGTTAAACTAACGTTAAGTGGCGTTAAACTAACGTTAAATGGCGTTAAATTAAGCGTTCGTGACGTTAACTAACGTTAAATGGCGTTAAACTAACGTTAAATGGCGTTAAACTAACGTTAAATGGCGTTTTAATTAAGGTTTAAATGACGATTAAATAACGTTTAAGTAACGTTGATAGCGTTAAACTAACGTTAAATGGCGTAAACTAACGTTAAATGGGGTAAACTAACGTTAATTGGCGTTTAGTGAGTTAATACTAACGTTAAATGGCGTTAGGCTAACGTTAAATGGCGTTAAACTAACGTTATATGGCGTTAAAGTAACGTTAAATGGCGTTAAACTAACGTTAATGGCGTTAAATTAACGTTAAATGAGGTTAAACTAACGTTAAATAGTGTCAAACTAACGTTAAATGGCGTTAAACTAACGTTAAATAGTGTTAAACTAACGTTAAGTGGTGTTAAACTAACGTTAATGGCGTTAAACTAACGTTAAATGGCGTTTTGGTAAGGTAAATAACATTAAACTAACGTTAATAGCGTTAAACTAACGTTAAATGGCGCTAAATTAACGTTAAATGACGTTTAACTAACGATAAATGGCGTTAAGCTAACGTTAAATGGCGTTAAACTGACGTTAAATGGCGTTTAATTGAGTTAAATGACGTTAACTAATTTAAATGGCATTAAACTAACGTTAAATGGCATTAAACTAACGGTAAATGGCATTAGAACTAACGTTAAATGGCAACTAACGTTAAATGGCGTTTAATTAAGGTTAAATGGCGTTAAACTAACGTTAAATGGCGTTTAATTAAGGTTAAATGACGTTAAACTAATTTAATGGCGTTAAACTAACGTTAAATGACGTTAAACTGACGTTAAATGGCGTTAAACTAACGTTAATGGCGTTAAACTAACGTTAGTGGCGTTAATTAACGTTAAATGCGTTAATTAACGTTAAATGCCGTTAAACATTAAATGGCGTTAATAACGTTAAATGGCGTTTAGTAACGTTAATGGCGTTAAACTAACGTTAAATGGCATTTAACGTTAAATAACGTTTAATTAACGTTAAATGACGCTAAGCTAATGTTAAAGCTAATTAAGCGTGGTAAATGGCGTTAAACTAACGTTAAATGGCGTTAAACTAGCATAGTGCGTTAAACTAACGTTAAAGGCGTTAAATTAACATTAAATGGCGTTAAATTAACGTTAAGGTTAAACTAACGTTATGGCGTTAAACTAACGCTTATGGCTATATAGACGTTAAATGGCGTTTGCTAACGTTAAATGGCATTAAACTCAACGTAAATGGCGTTAAACTAACGTTAAATGGGTTAAGCTAACATTAAATGGCGTTAAACTAACGCTACATGCCGTTAAATTAACGTTAAGTGGCATTTAACTAACGTTAAATGGCGTTAACTAACGTTAAATGGCGTTAAACTGGCATTAAATGGCGTTAATTAAGGTTAAATGGCGTTAAACTAACGTTAAATGGCATTAATGGCGTTAAATAGCATTAACTAACGTTAAATGGCGTTTAATTGAATTGACGCGTTAAACTTACGTTAAGTGGCGTTAAACTAACGTTAAATGGGTTAAATGCGGTAAATGAGATTAAACTAACGTTAGAAATGACGTTAAATGCGATGTAAATGACTAACGTCAAATGGCGTTAGAAGCGGGTGATGGTTAAACTGGCGTTAAACATTAAACTAACGTTGAATAGCGTTAAACAACGTTAAATGGCGTTAAATTAGCGTTATGATTAACTAACGTTAAATGGTGTTAAACTATGAGTAAATAGCGTTAAATTAACGTTAAATGGCGTTTAAACTAACGTTAAATGGCGTTAAACTAACGTTAAATGAAGATAAACTCGTTAAGTGAGTTAAACTAACGTTAAATGGCGTTAAATAGCATTAAATGCAATTAAACTAACGTTAAATGGCGTTAAACTAACGTTAATGGCGTTGGCGTTAATGGCTGCTAACGTTAATGGCGTTAAACTAAGGTTAATGGCTAAATTAACGTTAAATGAAGTTAAATAACGATAAATGGCGTTAAACTAGCGTTAAATGGTGTTGAAGTGGCGTTCGTGAAACTAACGTTAGTGCGTTAAACTAAAGTTAGTAATTAAACTGGCGTTAAATGGCATTAATTAACGAAATAGCATTGAAGCCTAACGTTAAATGGCGTTAAACTAACGTTAAATGGCGTTAAGCTGCGAATTAAAGCGGCGTTAAACTAAAGATTAGGCGTTTAGGTAAAATAATTAAATGGCGTTGGTTAGGGTAAAATAACGTTAAGGTAACGTTAGGAATTAAACTAACGTTAATGTATTGAATGACGTTGAACTAACGTTAAATGCCGTTAAACTTACGTTAAATGGCGTTAAACTAACGTTAAATGACGTTAAACTAACATTAAATGACGTTTAACTAACGTTAAATGGCGTTAAACTAACGTTAAATGGCGTTAAACTAACGTTAAATGGCGTTTAATTAACGTTAAATGATTAAACTAACGTTAAATAGCGTTAAATTAACGTTAAATGACGTTTAACTAACGTTAAATGGCGTTAAAGCTAACGTTAAATGGCGTTAAACTAACGTTAAATGGCGTTTAATTAAGGCTAATGACGTTAAACCTTAACGTTAAATGGCGTTAATTAACATTCATCGTTAAACTAGCGTTAAATGGCGTTAAACTAACGTTAAATGACGTAAAACTAACGTTAAATGGCGTTAAACTAACGTTAAATGGCGTTAAACTAACGTTAAATGGCGTTAAACTAACGTTAAATGGCGTTAAACTAACGTTAAATGGCGTTAAACTAACGTTAAATGGCGTTAAACTAGCGTTAAATGGCGTTAAACTATCGTTAAATGACATTAAACTAACGTTAAATGGCGTTAAACTAACGTAAATGGCGTTAAACTAACGTTAAATGGCGTTAAACTAACGTTAAATGGCGTTATACTAACGTTAAATGGCATTAATAACGTTAATGGCGTTTAGTGGGTTAAATGAAGTTAAACTAACGTTAAATGGCGTTAAACTAACGTTAAATGCCGTTAAACTAACGTTAAATGGCGTTAAACTAACGTTAAATGGCGTTAAACTAACGTTAAATGGCGTTTAATTAAAGTTAGATGGCGTTAAACTAACGCTAAATGGCGTTTAATTAAGGTTAAATGATGTTAAAGTAATGTTAAATGGCGTTAAACTAACGTTAAATGGCGTTAAACTAACGTTAAATGGCGTTAAAGTAACGTAAAATGGCGTTAAACTAACGTTAAATGGCGTTAAACTAACGTTAAATGGCGTTAAACTAACGTTAAATGGCGTTTAATTAAGGTTAAATATCGTTAAACTAATGTTAAGGCGTTAAACCAACGTTAAATGGCGTTTTAAGGTTAAATGACGTTAAACTAATGTTAAATAGCGTTAAACTAATGTTAAATGGCGTTAAACTAACGTTAATAGCTAAACTAACGTTAAATGGCGTTTAATTAATGTTAATAACGTTAAATAACGTTAAATGGCGTTAAACTAACGTTAAATGGCGTTAAACTAACGTAAATGGCGTTTAATTAACGTTAAATTACGTTAAACTAACGTTAAATGAAGTTAAACTAACGGTAAATAGCGTTAAATTAACGTTAAATGACGTTAAACTAACGTTAAATGGCGTTACTAACGTTAAATAGTGTTAAATTAACGTTAAATGGCGTTGAAACTAACGTAAATGGCGTTAAACTAACGGAAAATGGCGTTAAACTAACGATAAATGGCGATAAATTAACGATAAATGACGTTAAACTAACGTTAAATGGCGTTAAACTTAACGTTAAATGGCGTTAAACTATCGTTAAATGGCATTAAATAACATTAATTGCGTTAAACTAACGTTAATGGCGGTAAATAACGTTAAATGGCGTTAACTAACGTTAAATGGCAGTCAAACTAACGTTAAATGGCGTTTAGTGTGTTAAATGACGGCAAAACTAACGTTAAATGCGTTAAAGTGGTAACGTTAAATGGCGTTAAACTAACGTTAAATGGCGTTAAACTAACGTTAATGGCGTTAACTAACGTTAATGGCGTTAAACTAACGTTAAATGGCGTTAAACCTAACGTTAATGGCGTT
This sequence comes from Homarus americanus, assembly GCF_018991925.1. Lineage (NCBI taxonomy): Eukaryota > Metazoa > Arthropoda > Malacostraca > Decapoda > Nephropidae > Homarus > Homarus americanus. The sequence continues at coordinate 13,445 of NW_024724162.1, read as the reverse complement.
TAGTGGTATAAATATCGTTAAACTAATGTTAAATAGCGTTTAATAACGTTAAATAGCGTTTGATGAAGGTTAAATAGCGTTAAACTTATGTTCAATGGCGTTAAACTAACGTTAAATAACGTTAAATTAAGGTTAAAATAGCGTTAAACTTACGTTAAAATGGCGTTAAACTAACGTTAATGGCGTAAAAACTAGCGTTAAATGACGTTAAACTAACGTTAATTGGCGTTAAACTGAAATCAATGGCGTTAAACATCGTTTAAATGGCGTTAAACTAACGTTAAATGGCATTAAACTAACGTTAAATGGCGTTAAATAACGTTAAATGGATTTATTAGGTTAAATAGCGTTAAGCTAACGTTAAAATAACGTTAAGCAGCGTTAAACTAACGTTAAATGGCTTCCTTCGTTAAATGGCGTTAAACTAGCGTTAAATGGCGTTAAACTGACGTTAAATGGCGTTAAACTAACGTTGTAGCGTTGAACTTCGTTAAATGGCGTTAAACTAACGTTAAATGGCGTTATACTAACGTTAAATGGCGTTAAACTAACGTTTAAATGGCGTTAGACTGGCTAATTAAATGGCGTTGAACTAACGCTAAATGGCGTTTATTAAGGTTAATTAAGTTGAACTAACGTTAAATGATTAAGCTGACGTTTGTGGCGTTAAATTAACGTTAAATGAAATAAACTAACGTTAGTAGCGTTAAACGTGTTAAATGGCGTTAAACTTACGATGAAATGGCGTTTAATTAACGTTAGAATGAAGTTAAACTAACGTTTAAATGGCGTTAAACTAACGTTAAATGGCGTTAAATTAACGTTAAATGAAGTTTAACTAACGTTAAATGGCGTTAAACTAACGTTAAATGGCGTTAAATTAAAAGTTAAATTGCGTTTAATTAAGGTTAAATGACGTTAAACTAACATTAAATGGCGTTAAACCAACGTTAAATGGCGTTAAATAACGTTAAATGGCGTTTAATTAACGTTAAATGAAGTTAAACTAACGTTAAAGTAAGTTAAACTAACGTTAAATAGCGTTAAATTAACGTTAAATTGGTTAAACTAACATTAAATGAAGTTAAATAACGTTAAATAGCGTTAGAATTAACGTTAAATGAAGTTAAACTAACGTTAAGCGTTTAGTTAAGGTTAAATAGCGTTAAATTAACGTTAAATGGCGTTTTAACTAACGTTGGCGTTAAACTAACGTTAAATGGCGTTAAACTAACGTTAAATGGCGTTTTAATTAGGTTAAATATCGTTAAACAATGTTAAATAGCGTTAAATTAAAGTTTATAAACTAACGTTAAATGGCGTTAAACTAATGTTAATGGCGTTAAACTAACGTTAAATGGCGTTTAATTAAGGTTAAATGACGTTAAACTAACGTTAAATGGCGTTAAACTAAATTAAATGGCGTTAAGTGGGTTAAATTACGTTAAGCTAACGTTAAATGGCGTTAACTAACGTTAAATGGCGTTAAACTAAGAGTAATGGCGTTAAACTAACGTTAAATGACGTTAAACTAACGTTAATGGCGTTAATCTAATGTCTGGCCATCGTTAAACTAACGTTAAGAAATGGCGTTAAACTATCGTTAAGTGGCATTAAACTAACGTTAAATGGCGTTAAACCTCAACGTTAATGGCGTTAAACTAACGTTAAATGGCGTTAAACTAACGTTAAATGGCGTTAAATTAAGTTAAATAACGTTAAACTAACGTTAATGGCGTTAAACAGCGTTAGATGCGTTTAACTAACGTTAAATGGGTTAAACTGGCTTTTTAGTGGCGTTAAACTAAGTTAAATGGATTTAATTAGCGTTAAATGGCATTCAGAAATTAACGTTAAATGGAGTTAAACTAACGTGGTGGCGTTAAACTAATGTTAAATGGCGTTAAGCTAAAAGTTAAATGGCGTTTTAATTAAGGTTTGGCGTTAAATTAACGTTAAATGGCGTTAAGCTAGCGTTAATGGCGTTAAACTAACGATAATGGCGTTTGATTAACGTTAAATTAAGTTAAACTAACGTTAGAATGAAGTTAAACTGGCGTTAAATAGCGTTAAATTAACGTTAAATGAAGTTAAACTGGCGTTAAATGGAGTTAAACTAACGGTAAATGGCGTTTAATTTACGTTAGAATTAGTTAAACTAACGTTAAATGAAGTTAAACTGGCGTTAAATAGCGTTAATTGACGTTAAATGAAGCTAAACTAACGATAAATGGCGTTAACTTACGTTAAGTGGCGTTAAGCTGGATTAAATGGCGTTTAATTAAGGTTAAATGACGTTAACTAACGTTAAATAGCGTTAGTAACGTAAAAATAGCGTTAAACTAACGTTAAATAGCGTTAAACCCAACGTTAAATGGCGTTAAACTAACGTTAAATGCCGTTAAACTAACGTTAAATAGCTAGTGGAGTTAAATATCGTTAAACTAATGTTAAATAATTAAATAGCATTAAATGGCGTTTAATTAAGGTTAAATGACGTTAAACTAATGTTAAATGGCGTTAAACTAACGTTAATTGGCGTTCATTAATGTTTAATGGCGTTAAACTAACGTTAAATGGCGTTTAGTGAAATTATCTTAAAACTAAATAAATAGCGTTAAACTAACGTTCGTGGCGTTAAACTAACGTTAAATAGCGTTAAACTAACGTTAAATGCTGGGTAAATAACGTTAAATGGCGTGTAATTGGGTTAAATATCACGTTAAACTAATGTTAATGGCGTTAGCCGCGTTAAATGGCGTTTTAATTAGGTTAAATGACGTTAAACTAACGTTAAATGGCGTTAATTAAGGTTAAATATCGATTAAACTAATAATGTTAAATGGCGTTAAACTAACGTTAAATGGCGTTTAATTAAGGTTAAATGACGTTAAACTAATGTTAAATGGCGTTAAACTAACGTTAGTGGCGTTAATTAATGGTTTTAATTAAGGTTAAATGGCGTTAAACTAACGTTAAATAGCGTTTAGTAAGGTTAAATGACGTTAAACTAATGTTAAATAGCGTTAAACTAACGTTAAAATGGCGTTAAACTAACGTTAAATGTCGTTTAGTGGATTAAATGACGTTAAACCCCAACGTTAAATGGCGTTAAACTAAATTAAATGGCGTTAAACTATCGTTAAATGGCGTTAAACTAATGTTAATGGCGTTAAATTAACGTTAAATGGCGTTAAACTAACGTTAAATGGCGTTAAACTAACGTTAAGCGTTAAACTAACGTTGAAATGGAGTTTGGTAGGTTAAATGGCGTTAAACTAACGTTAAATGGCGTTTTGAGTAAGGTTAAATGACGTTAAACTAATATTAAATGAGTTAAACTAACGTTAAATAGCGTTAAACTAGCAGTGAAACGGCGTTAAACTAACGTTAAATGGCGTTTAATTAACGTTAAATGAAGTTAAACTTACGTTAAATGGCGTTAAACTAACGTTAAATGGCGTTAAACTAACGTTAAATGGCGTTTATTAACGTTAAATGAAGTTAAACTAACGTTAAATGAAGTTAAACTAACGTTAAATAGCGTTAAATTAACGTTAAATGACGTTTAACTAACGTTAAATGGCGTTAAACTAACGTTAAATAGCGTTAACTAAAGGTTAATGGCGTTAAACTAAGGTTAAATGGCGTTAAACCCAACGTTAATGGCGTTAAACTAACGTTAAATGACGTTAAATTAAGGTTAAATGACGATACAAACTAACGTTAAATAGCGTTAAACTAACGTTAAATGGCGTTAAACTAACGTTATATGGCGTTTAATTAACGTTAAATGAAGATTAAATGAAGTTAAACTAACGTTAAATAGCGTTAAATTAACTTTAAATGACGTTGCTCGTAAAATGGCGTTAAACTAACGTTAAATGACGTTAAACTAACGTTAGATGACGTTAAACTAACATTAGATGACGTTAAACCAACGTTAAATGTCGTTAAACTAATGTTGGTGATTTTTAGCTAACGTTAAATGACGTTAAACTAACGTTAAATGGCGTTTAATTAAAGGTTAAATGACGTTAAACTGAATTAAATGGCGTTAAAGTAACGTTAAATAGCGTTAAGTAACGTTAAATGGCGTTAAACTAACGTTAAATACTATTTAAATTAACGTTAAATGACGTTTAGCAACGTTAAATGGCGTTAAGCTAACGTTAAATGGCGTTAACTGACGTTAAATGGCGTTAAATAGCGTTAAATGGCGTTTGGTAAGGTTAAATGACGTTAAACTGGCGTTAAATGGCGTTAAGCTTAACGTAAATAGCGTTAAACTAACGTTACGTGGTTAAGCAACGTTAATGGCGTTAAACTAGCGTTAAATGGCGTTAAACTAACGTTAAATGGCGTTTAGTAGGTTAAATGGCGTTAAACGCGTTAAATGGCGTTAAACTAACGTTAAATGGTGTTAAGCCGCGTTAAATGGCGTTAAACTAACGGTAAATGGCGTTAAACTAACGTTAAATGGCGTTTAATTAACGTTAAATGAGATTAAACTAACGTTAAATGAAGTTAAACTAACGTTAATAGCGTTAAATTAACTTTAATGACGTTTAACTAACCTTAAATGGCGTTAAACTAACGTTAAATGGTGTTAAATTAACGTTAAATGGCGTTAAACTAACGTTAAATGGCGTTAAACTAACGTTAAATGGCGTTTAATTAAGGTTAAATGGCGTTGAAGCTAACGTTAAATGGCGTTTGGTGAGGTTAAATGACGTTAAACTAATGTTAAATGGCGTTAAACTAACGTTAATGGCGTTAAACTAACGTTAAATGGCGTTTAGTAAGGTTAAATGACGATAAACTAACATTAAATGAACACTAATTAAGGTTAAATGACGTTTAACTAACGTTAATAGCGTTAAACTAACGTTAGAAATGAGGTTTAATTAAGGTTAAATGGCGTTTTAATTAAGGTTAAATGACATTAAACTAACGTTAAATGGCGTTAAACTAACGTTAAATGATGTTAAATTAACGTTAAATAGCGTTAAACTAACGTTAAATGGCGTTAAACTAACGTTAAATGGCGTTTAGTTAAGGTTAAATGGCGTTAAACGCGTTAAATGGCGTTTAATTAAGGTTAAATGACGTTAAACTAAAGTTAAATGGCGTTAAACTAACGTTAAATGGCGTTAAATAACGTTAAATGGCGTTTTAATTAAGGTTAAATGACGTTAAACTAACGTTAAATGGCGTTTGGTAAGGATTTAAATGACGTTTAGCAGCGTTAAATGGCGTTAAACTAACGCGTTAGAAATGAAACTGGTAAGGTTAATGGCGTTAAACTAAGTTAAATGGCGTTTTAGTGGGTTAAATGACATTAAACTATGTTAAATGGCGTTAAACTAACGTTAAATGGCATTGACTAACGTTACGTGGCATTTAATTAAGGTTAAATGACGCAAACTAACGTTAAATGGCGTTAAACTAACGTTAAATGGCGTTTTAATTAGGTTAATGACGACGCTAACGTTCAATGGCGTTAAACTAACGTAAATGGCGTTAAACTAACGTTAATGGCGTTTGAGTAAGGTTAAATAAAAAGTGAAGCTAACATTAAATGGCGTTAAACTAACGTTAATGGTATTTAATTAAGGTTAAATAGCGTTTGAGTAGGTTAAATGACGTTAAACTAACGTTAAATGGCGACTAACGTCAAATGGTGTTAAATTAACGTTAAATGGCGTTAAATAACGTTAAATGGCGTTAAACTAACGTTAAATGGCGTTAAGCGCAACGTTTAATGGCGTTTGGTAAGGTTAAATGGCGTTAGCTAACGTTAAATGGCGTTTAATTGAGTTAAATGACGTTAAACTGTGTTGAAATGAGTTAAACTAACGTTAAATGGCGTTAAACCAACATTAATGGCGTTAAGCCAACGTTAAATAGCGTTTGAGTAACGTTAAATGAAGTTAAACTAACGTTAAATGAAGTTAAACTAACGTTAAATAGCGTTAAATTAACTTTAAATGACGTTTAACTAACGTTAAATGGCGTTAAACTAAGGATTAAATGGCGTTTAGTAAGGTTAAATGACGTTAAACTAACGTTTAAATGGCGTTAACTAACGTTAAATGGCGTTTAGTTATAGTTGAAATGGCGTTAAACTAATGTTAAGCGTTAACTAAAGTTAATGGCGTTAAACTAATGTTAAAGTGGCGTTAAACTAACGTTAAATGGCGTTTATTAGGGTTGATAAAGTTAAACTAATGTTAAATGGCGTTGAACTAAGTTAAATGGCGTTTAGATGGGTTAATGTTGTTAAACTAATGTTAAGCGTTAAACTTATCGTTAAGCGTTAATAACGTTAGAATGGCGTTAAACTATTGTTAAATGGCGTTAAACTAACGTTAAATGGATTTAAACTGGCGTTATTGGTTAAAGCTAACGTTAAATTGGCGTTTAGTAGGTTAAATGACGTTACTAACGTTAAATGGCGTTAAACTAAGCGGTTAAATGGGTTTAATTAAGGTTAAATGCGTTAAACTAATGTTAAATGGTAAGCCCAACGTTAAATGGCGTTTATTAAGGTTAATAGCGTTAAGCTAATGTTAAAGTGTTAAACTAACGTTAAATGGCGTTAAACTATGTTAAATGGCGTTAAACTAACGTTAAATGGCGTTTTATTAGGTTAAATGGATTTAGAAGCTAACGTTAAATGGCGTTAAATAACGTTAAATGGCGTTTAATGTTAAGTGTTAAATAGCCAAGCGTTTAGTAGGTTAAATGACGTTGAACTAATGTTAAATGGCGTTGAAGCTAACGTTAAATAGCGTTTAGAGTAAGGTTAAATAACGTTAAATATCGTTAAATGGCGTTAAACTAGCGTTAAATGGCGTTAAGCTTAACGTTTAAATGGCGTTAAACTAACGTTAAATGGCGTTAATAACGTTGAAATGGCGTTTAATTAAGGTTAAATGGCGTTAACTATCGTTAAATGGCATTTAATTAAGGTTAAAATAGCGTTAAACTAAAGTTAAATGGTGTAAACTAGCGTTAAATGGCGTTAAACTTGCGTTAAATGGCGTTAAACTAACGTTAAATGGCGTTTAATTAACGTTAATTAGGTTAAACTAATGTTAAATGGCGTTAACTAACGTTAATGGCGTTTTATTATAGTTAAATGGCGTTAAACTAATGTTAAATGGCGTTAGCTAACGTTAAATGCGTTAAACTAATGTTAAGCGTTTAGTGGGTTAATTATCGTAAATTAATGGTTAAATGGCGTTAAACTGGCGTTAAATGGCGTTTAATTAATGGTTGAAATGGCGTTAAAATATATGTTAAATGGCGTTTAAACTGTCGTTAAATGGCGTTAAATTAATGTTAATGGCGTTGACTAACGTTAAATGGCGGTAAATTAACGTTAATGGCTTAAGCTAACGTTAAGTGGCGTTAAACTAACGTTAATGGCGTTTTGTTAAGTTTAAATGGCGTTAAACTAACGTTAATGGCGTTAAACTAGCGTTAAATGCTTAAACTTTTAATGGCGTTAAATAACGTTAAATGGAGTTTGGTAGGTTAAATGTCATTAAACTAATGTTAATGGCGTTAAACTAACGTTAATGGCGTTTAATTAAGGTTAGTGGCGTTAAACTAATGTTAATGGCGTTAAGCTAACGTTAAATGGCGTAATAATGTTAAATGGCGTTAAACTAACGTTAATGGCGTTTATTAGGTTAAATATCGTTAAACTAATGTTAGAATGGCGTTAACTAATGTTAAATGGCGTTTTAATTAGGTTAAATACGTTAAACGTTAAATTGAGTTAAACTAACGTTAATTGGCGTTAAATTAATTGTTTAATGGCGTTAAACTAACGTTAATGGCGTTAATTAAGGCGTTAAGTAGTTAAATAACAGTAAGTGGCGTTGAAATAACGTGTCGTTAAACTAACGTTAAATGACGTTAAACTAACGTTAAATGGCGTTTAATTAAGGTTAAATATCGTTAAGCTAATGTTAAATGGCGTTAAACTAACGAATGTGCGTTTAATTAAAGTTAAATGCGTTAAACTAATGTTAAATGGAGTTTAATTAACGTTAAAATTGGTTAAACTAATGTTAAATGTGCGTTAAAGTAGCAAATGGCGTTTAATTAGGTTAAATGGCGTTAAACACGTTAAATGGCGTTAAACTAACGTTAAATGGCGTTAAACTAACGTTAAATGACGTTAAACTTAACGTTAAATGGCGTTTTAGTGGGTTAAATATCGTTAAACTAGTGTTGAGTGGCGTTAAACTATCGTTAAATGGCGTTTAATTGAGGTTTAAATGACGTTAATAATGTTAAATGGCGTTAAACTAAGTTAGGTTTTGTTTAATAGCGTTAAACTAGTTGGCGTTAAAGTTTGGCGTTTTATTTAGGTTAAATAACGTTAAGCTAACGTTAAATGGCGTTCTTAACGTTAATGGCGTTAAACTAACGTTAAATGGCGTTAAACTATCGTTAAATGGCGTTAAACTAGCGTTAAATGGCGTTTAATTAAAGTTAAATGTCGTTAAACTTGTAATGGTGGCTTTAATTAACGTTAAATGGCGTTTAATTAGGTTAATGGGTTAAACTAGTGTTAGAAATGGGTTAAACTAGCGTTGATTGGCGTTTTAATTAAGGTTAAATGTTCGTTTAGTGTTAATGAATTAAGCTAGCGTTAATAGCGTTTAATTAAGGTTAAATGGCGTTAAACTAACGTTAAATGGCGTTAAACTAACGTTAAATGGGTTAAGCAACGTTAAATGGCGTTAAGCTAACGTTAAATGGCGTTAAACTATCGTTAAATGGCATTAAGTAACGTTAAATGGCGTTAATAACGTTAAATGGCGGTAAACTAACATTAAATGGCGTTAAGCTAACGTTAAATGGCGTTAAACTAACGTTAAATGGCGTTGTTTTGTTTTTAATTAGGTTAAATAACGTTAAACTAGCGTTAAATGGCGTTAAACTAACGTTAAATGCCGTTAAACTAACGTTTAAATGGCGTTAAACTAACGTTAAATGATTAAGCTAACGTTAAATGGCGTTAAAATAACGTTAAATGGAGTTAATTAACGTTCGTAAGTTAAACTAACGATAAATGGCGTTAAACTAACGTTAAATGGCGTTAAACTAAAGTTAAATGAAAAGCGTTTAATTTAAAGGTTAAAGCGTTAAACTAGCATTAAATGGCGTTAAACTAACGTTAAGTAGCGTTAAACTAACGATAAATAGCGTTTTAATTAACGTTAAATTAAGTTAAAACTAACGTTAAATGAAGTTAAACTAACGTTAAATGATTAAACTAACGTTAAATGAAGTTAAACTAACATTAAATAGCGTTAAATTAACGTTAAAGCAAGTTAAACTAACGTTAAATGGCGTTAAACTAACGTTAATAGCGTTAAATTAACGTTTCGGCGATAAACTAACGTTAATTAGCGTTAAACTAACGGCAAATGGCGTTAAACTAGCGTAAAATGGCGTTAAACTAACGATAAATGGCGTTAAACTAACGTTAAATGACGTTAAACTAACGTTAAATGGCGTTAAACTAACGTTAAGTAGCGCTAAACTAACGTTAAGTAGCGTTAAACTATCGTTAAATGGCATTAAACTGGCGATAAATAGCGTTAAACTAACGTTAAATGGCGTATTCCGCGTTAGTAGCGTTAAACTAACGAATTAAATAGCGTCAAACTAATAATGGCATTTATTCAGGTTAAATGATGTTAGTAAATATTAATGGCGTTAAGCTAACGTTAAATGGCGTTAAACTAACGTTAAATGGCATTTAATTAGGTTAAATGACGTTAAACTAACGTTAAATAGCGTTAAAAATAACGTAAAATGGCGTTAAACTAACGTTAAATGGCGTTAAACTAACGTTAAATGGCGTTAAGCTAACGTTAAATGGCGTTAAACTAACGTTAAATGCCGTTAAACTAACGTTAAATGGCGTTTAATTAAGGTTAAATATCGTTAAACTAATGTTAAATGGCGTTAAACTAACGTTAAATGGCGTTTAATTAAGGTTAAATGACGTTAAACTAATGTTAAATGGCGTTAAACTAACGTTAAATGGCGTTAAACTAATGTTAAATGGCGTTAAACTAACGTTAAATGGCGTTAAACTAACGTTAAATAACGTTAAACTAACGTTAAATGGCGTTTAATTAAGGTTAGATGGCGTTAAACTAACGCTAAATGGCGTTTAGTTAAGGTTAAATGATGTTAAATGTTTAAATGCGTTAAACTAACGTTAATGGCGTTAAATAACGTTAAATCGCGTTTGGTAAGGTTAATGACGTTAAACTAACGTTAAATGGCGGTAAACTAACGTTAAATGGCGTTAAAAGTAACGTTAAGTGGCGTTAAACTAACGTTAAATGGCGTTTAATTAATGTTAAATCGTTAAACTAACGAGTTAAATGGCGTTAATAACGTTAAATGCCGTTAAACTAACGTTAAATGGCGTTAAACTAACGTTAAATGGCGTTAAACTAACGTTAAATGGCGTTGACTAAAGTTAAATGGCGTTAAATTAACGTTAAATGGAGTTAAACTAACGTTAAATGGCGTTAAATTAACATTCGTGAAGTTAAACTAACGATAAATGGCGTTAAACTAACGTTGATTAAATGGCGTTAAACTAAAAGTTAAATGGCGTTTTAGTAAAAGGTTAAATGACGTTAAACCTTTAACGTTAAATGGCGTTAAACTAGCGTTAAATGGCGTTAGAAGCAACGATAAATGAATTGGCATTAACGTTAAATTAAGGTAAGAAGCTAACGTTAAATAGAGTTAAACTAACGTTGAAATAGCGTTAAATTAACGTTAATGAAGCTAAACTAACGATGAAATGGCGTTAAACTTACGTTAAATGGCGTTAAACTAAAGTTAAATGGCGTTTAATTATTAAATGGCGTTAACCACGTTAAAAATGGCATTAAACTAACGTTAAATGGCGCAACCAACGTTAATGGCGGTAAACTAACGTTAAATGGGCGTTAAATCAACGTTAAAATGGCGTTAAAACCAACGTTAAATGGCGTTTAATTAAGGTTAAACGTTAAACTAAGGCGTTAAACTAACGTTAAAATGCCGTTAAACTAACGTTAAATGGCGTTAAACTAACGTTAAATGGCGTTAAACTAACGTTAAATGGCGTTAAACTAACGTTAAATGGCGTTAAACTAACGTTAAACGGCGTTAAATTAACGTTAAAATGAAGCAACTAACGATAAATGGCGTTAAACTAACGTTAAATGGCGTTAAACCAAAGTTAAATGGCGTTTAATTAAGGTTAAAATGACGTTAAACCAATCGTTAAATGGCGTTAACCAACGTTGAGCTAACGTTAAATGGCGTTTTAATTAAAGGTTAAATGGCGTTAGAGTAACGTTAGTTGCGTTAAACTAACGGTAAATGGCGTTAAACTAACGTTAAGTGGCGTTAAACTTAAAGTTAATAGATTTAAAGAGTTAAATGGCGTTAAACTAACGTTAAATGGCGTTAAACTAACGTTAAATGGCGTTAAATAACGTTAAATGGCGTTTAATTAACGTTAAAATTAAGTTAAACTAACGTTAAATGGAGTTAAGTAGAGTTAAATGGCGTTAAATTAACGTTAAATGGAGTTAAACTATCGTTAAATGGCGTTAAACTAACGTTAAATGGCGTTTAATTAACGTTAATTGAGTTAAACTAACGTTAAATGGAGTTAAATAACGTTAAATGAGCAGTTAACGTTAATGGCGTTTTAATTAAGGTTAAATGGCGTTAAACTAAATGGTTAAATGGCGTTTAATTAAGGTTAAATGACTTTAGACTAACGTTAGTAGCGTTAAAGTAACGTTAAAATGGCGTTAAACTAACGTTAAATGGCGTTAAACTAACGTTAAATGGCGTTAAGCAACGCTTTAAATGGCGTTAAATTAACGTTAAATGGAAGTGGGTTAAATGCGTTAAACTAATTTTAAATGGCGTTAAACTAAAGGTTAAATGGCGTTTAATGTAAGGTTAAATGACGTTAAAAGTAATGTTAAATGGCGTTAAACTAGCGTTAAATGGCGTTAAATAATGTTAAATGGCGTTTAATTAACGTTAAAAATAAAGTTAAGCTAACGTTAAATGGAGTTAAACTAACGTTAGAATGGCGTTAAATTTGATTAAATGAAGTTAAACTAACGTTAAATGGCGTTAAACTACGTTAATGGCGTTTAATTATCGTTAAATTGAGTTAAACTAACGTTAAATGGCGTTAAACTTACGTTAAATGGCGTTAAACTAAGGTTAAATGGTGTTTGAGTGGAGTTAAATGTCGTTAATTATCGTTAAATGGCGTTAAATATCGTTAAATGGCGTTAAACTAACGTTAAATGGCGTTAAACTAACGTTAAATGGCGTTTAATTAAGGTTAATGGCGTTAAACTAACGTTAATGGCGTTAGAAATAACGTTAAATGGCGTTAAACTAACGTTAAATGGCGTTAAATACGTTAATACGTTAAACTATTAAATGTGGTTAATGCGTTAAATGGCGTTTTGGTTGGTTTTTTGTTGTGTTTGGGTTTTAATTAGGTTAAATATCGTTAAACTAATGTTAAATGGCGTTATTAACGTTAAATGGCGTTTATTAGGTTAAATGACGTTAAACTAATGTTAAATGGCGTTAAACTAACGTTAAATGGCGTTAAACTAATGTTAAATGGCGTTAAGCTAACGTTAAATGGCGTTTTAATTAGGTTAAATAACGTTAAACTAACGTTAAATGGCGTTAAACTAACGTTAAATGGCGTTAAACTAGCGTTAAATGGCGTTAAACTAACGTTATTGGCGTTAAACTTAACGTTAATTGCGTTTAATTAAGGTTAAATGGAGTTAAACTATCGTTAATGGCGTTAAAGTAACGTTAAATGGCGTTAACTAACGTTAAATGGCGTTAAACTAACGTTAAATGGCGTTAAACTAACGTTAAATGGCGTTAAATAACGTTAAATGGCGTTTAATTAGGTTAATGTCTAAACTAACGTTAAATGGCGTTTAATTAAGGTTAAATGAAGTTAAACTAATGTTAATGGCGTTAAACTAATGTTAATTGGCGTTAAGTTAATGTTTAATGGCGTTTAATTAAAGTTAAATGGCGTTTAGTGGAATAAATGGCGTTATTAACGTTAAATGATTAAACTAACGTTAAGTGGCGTTATTAACGTTATGTGGAATTAAACTAACGTTAAATGAAGTTAAATAACGTTAAATGGCGTTTAAATGCAGATTGCGGCTATCGTTAAACTAATGTTAAATGACGTTAAACTAACGTTAAATGGCGTTTAAATTAGGTTAAAATGACGTTAAACTAATGTTAAATGGCGTTAAACTAACGTTAAATGGCGTTAAACTAATGTTAAATGGCGTTAATTAACGTTAAATGGCGTTTAATTAAAGGTTAAA
>NW_024724161.1:0-22772 GCF_018991925.1 Homarus americanus | reverse complement strand
TACTATGCAACATTAGCATCGCCCCTAACGAGGTTGCTCAAAAAAGATGCAGTGTTCATATGGGATGCTGAACACGAGGAAAGTTTTACGGCATTGAAGACAGCGCTAACCAATGCCCCGGTTCTAGCATTCCCAGACTACACTCAACCTTTCACTCTCTGTACTGACGCTCCCGGAATTGGAGTCGGAGCAGTGCTCATGCAAGAGGACACGCGTGGGAAGTTAAGAGTGATAGCATTTGCAAGTCGCAAACTAATCGATGCTGAAACACGTTATTCGGTGACGCATTTAGAAACGTTAGCCGTTGTGTGGGCACTTAAGAAGTTCAAAGACATTATCTTTGGCTACAAGATAACTGTTTTTACTGATCATGCGGCAGTCACCGAACTGTTCCATGGCAGAAACTTATCAGGCAGATTAGCATGCTTAGCGGAATTACGAAAGAAGTATTTCTGGAACACTATGAAGAAAGACATAGAATTACACATAGCTAATTGTTTGGCATGTGCTCAACATAAAAGATCGACAGGATCACCTGCCCCGATTCTACAATATCCTACACCAGACCGTCCGTTTGACATAGTCGCTGTTGATGTGTTATAACTCCCAATGAGTCATCAGGGATCAGGATACGTCTTAGGTGTGTGGATCATTTTTCCAGGTTCGTGGTCTTGGTCCCACTAAAAAGCAAAACGGCCGAAGCAGTAGCCTATGCATTAGTGATGAATCTCATATGTCCATATACTACGCCTAAAGTTCTACTCTCTGATAATGGAACAGAGTTCAAGAATGAGCTAATAGAGCATATATGTTTACAATATGGAATTAAACAAACTTTTGTGACAGCTTATCATCCACAGGCTAATGGCCTTGTTGAAAGAACCAATCGTAAAATCCTAGAAATACTGCGTCCAATTGTTAGTGGTTTTCAATACGCATGGGAGGATTGGTTATCGCAGGTTGCAGCGTCGATTAATGGGTCACTTAATAGCTCTACGGGCAAAACACCCTACTATATTGTCTATGGTACAGATAAACGTCTGCCTTACGACATCCTTACAGAGGCGCCATACCCGGTATATAATACGGATGATTTTGCGGCAAAACAAATTCATGTCTTTACAGAAATTCATAACCAAGGACGATCACAGCTAGCGGCGTCACGCACCGAAATGATCATCAAACAACATAAACATGCTAAACCTATCGCACTGAACGTTGGGGACGCTGTTATGTTACAGGAACCTGAAAGGAACTCCAAACTTTCGGCGAAATTATCTGGTCCATTCCGCATAATCTCAAAAGAAGCAGGCAACAAATTCAAAATATGGAAGCCTAATGCACAGATCGCAGATGTCGTGCACGCGGATCGTCTGAAGAAGACCCAGATAAATGTCTTACCTCCAGTTGATGATAATGTGATTGATACATCCTTACAGACTGTTCAGAAGCAAAATGTCCCAAATGACTATTGTAGGAAACTACGTTCTGCGAGTAGACGTTAACTCGTTTGTAATTCCTTACAGAATGGCTTGGATCTTCAGTGTCTTGCTTCTACTCTGTTGTGGCACCGTTGTGTTGACGAAAATGTCCACATTAGTCCTCAAACCAGGTGCACTTGTGGCACCTCTCGGACGCGTTTTCATAGCTGAGGACGTGGTGAACATCAAGTATGAACTACAGCCACTACTCTAACTTCCGCGTCAGATGGAAAACGTCGACGGCCAACTACAATCAGCATTGGACATCCTTCATAGTCTCAGCACAGCTTCGATGAATTCGACAATAGTTTCATGGACGTTGTCGTTCAAGCTGTATCTCAACAGAATCGTGTTATTTGTCAAACCTTTCACGTGATTACTGCTCTAGAATCAAAGGTTAATGCAATCATAATGGAGTCTAACCAAGTTTCGAGGATTGTTACTAGGTTACAGAAAGCAATCCCGACGTTAGAATGGCTCCTTTACTTCACAGAATATTTGCATGCTGCTGAAATTTCAGTTCAGAAAATTGTAACATCTAAAAATGAGCTAATAGACAGCATTGTAGATGCCGGGATAGGACGTGTGGACGCGAAGCTTGTGCCTGTGCAGACGCTTCTTGAAGCTTTAAAAATAGCCAAGTTGCAGTATCATTTAACTCCTATTTTCAACGACAATGAGGTTCACTATTATTACCCGCTGTTGGAGTCAACCCTCACGCACAATGCAATTCTGATCCACATTCCTATGCGAGGGCAACATGAGTTTAATGCATGGCATTTAGAACCCTTCCCCTGGTTTGTGAACGACACACTGTATACCCTAGATAGGCCTAAAGAACTTTTCTGAGTAGATGAAGAATATTCATTGTTATCAATAGAGGATTCTGAGGTACTGTCACGGTAGGGTGTGTCATACGGAGGCGAATTTTTTTTTTTTTGGAGTTTGAAAAATCGGCCCATGGTATTAATGATGTAGTTCTATGTGCAGAATCATGCTTTATCTTCAGATTTGAAAAGTTTTCATTTTTTGCTAGGTAATTTTAACTTGAAATCTTATGAAAATTCAGTATTCCCACCCTTTTACCAACACCACTAAATAGCTTATTTAAAGTAAAGTAAATGTATCAGGTTAATTTATTAGGATGAAAATGATCCAGAATAGTGAAACGAATGATCTTGACACATTTATTAAATTTAATATTCCTTTAGAAAACAAAATCATCAAATACAAAAACCGGTTTTACTACTACGACCCGGTGTTGCTGCACACCATAGAGAACATGTCTTTCTTGCTTCTGTTTCTACTCATCACCTTCCTGCTGACCACCTGAGCTCGGATGTAGCCTTCCCTCCTCTCCTGGGTGTACACGTGACTGCTGGCCTCGCTCACTGGCTGTACACAACGCTCTATACTCTGGGTGTGCGAGGGCCAGGCAGGGAAACGATGAAGGACTAAAAGTTAATGGTAAAGTGGCATCAAATATTCGATATGCAGATGATACTGGTCTGAACTCGGGATAGTGAAGAGACGGTATTAAACTATGATGAACAAGACTAGTGACCAAGACGGTGGATTATGTGGCCTAGGGTTAATGCTGTATATAAAGACGGGAATAATGGTTATTTTTCATGTCAAACCAAATCCTAAAAGATGATGACAGGGAACTTAACCCAGCTGTTATAACCTTTAACGGTGGTTTAAGCTATAAATCTTTAAGGACGTTGGTTTAAACAATAACATTCGAAGGACGATAATTATAGATAAGAATCCTCAAGAGGTTAGTTATTGCATCATCCTGAATGGTGGAAACTATTGTGTATTTTGTAAGTAAACATTATGTGTGATGGTCGACCTACGTGCCCCGCCAGCAGGGAAGACAGCAGTAATGTCCGACACAGTGGTAGGTAAGATAAAAGAAACATTGTCTTAGGGTCGTAAGGTAAGGGCGACGACACCTGCCACAAGTCACATCCGAGGACGGGATGAAATGTGTGTGTGTGATCGGCTGGTGTCGTCGGCGCACAGTCAGGGGTCTACCATAAAACACACTGCCAGTACTGGTAATGAGCAGCGGCCACGATGGTGGTAATAACTGCCTAATAAGATCAAGGGTTAGAATGATGTGAAATAATCAATAATTTCTGAATTTACACATTTCATACGGCTGTAATGTCCCAGGCAGTGTCCCAGGCAGTGTCCCAGGCAGGCGTTGATGGCCAAACATTCAAAGAAGCGTGAGATTTTAATAGAGAATGTGAAATATTTTATGACTAAGATTGTTCTATTTGTTCATTATTGAACATGAACAAAAATAGTATAAAAGTATAAAGTAAAAGTTAGTCATTGAGAAGAAAACTTAATCATACACTTCAGTACAGGAAGTCAATTTAACTTATTGTTGATACGAATGAAAAAGTAAGATGAAAGAGATTATTTTTACGTTTTTTATGTCGTAGAGAATTTTTTTTCTGTAAGAATTCGTCATTATTTCGTGTGTTAAAATTATATTGTTGAAGATTTTAATAATGCTTTGTTTTACAATTCCTGTGTCTTTTAAGTTTATTTTAAAATGTTAGTAAAATGTTAAACTTCAAATGCGTACTAGGCTCGTGTGTTTATATAATAACACAGGTTATAATTCCCATCATTAATTAACATGTTTTTGGTGGAACAATGTTAACAGCAATAACTGCTTCACTGGAACAAGCTGTGACCGAAACTTAACTGCTGAAATGGTATATAAGCAATAATTACCATTAAAAATAAAATGTTTGTAAGAAATATTTTGTACAAACGAAACTAGCAAGAACACATCTTGCGAACGTATAATTGTGTATATAAATCAGTCTTCTAAATACAGATTACAATGTAAACAACAACAACAACTGCCCGTATGATATTGTTGCCGTGTTTTCTGGTTAGTGAATCAGCCAATTAGTAGCAGTCATTGGGTCAAGTTGTGCCTGTTATTGATGTTTTTAGGCGACAGAAAACACGTATAATGACCCAGGGTGATTAGGGTGTAATATGTGGCGTATCATCTATTAGTACAAGACAACAATTATCCTTTATTACTACCAGAAAAATATAGTACTTTAAGAATTTAGTGAATATAAAGGAAGTAATTTAATTGGGAGATATTTTTAGTTTATTTTTTATTTTTATTACTTGTGTAAACAAAGTCTCATAAAATTCATTCAAAGAAAACGGATACAAATTGAAAGTTACTAGTGTTCCCTGAAGAATGCGGTGATGGGTAGGGAAACACTGTAACACTGAAGTCCGTTTATTATGGATGAGAGAAATACAAGTGGTGACTCGCGTGTGCCATGCACGGCTCACACAGTCAGACTAAGGCTGCCTTGCCATATGGCAGCCTCGGGGGCAATGTTGCCACATAACGTGCAGTGTGCCACGTGATGATATATATAAATGCTACTCGGCACAGTAGCTTATATACAGGGTTGCTACTCGGCACAGTAGCTTATATACATAACCTACACAAATGAAGATTGCTGCTGGGTAATCTTGTGTTTTTGGTCCCGTCTTTGAATGGTAAAGTCGCCGCACTCAGGCACTTCTGAGTTTAAACAAGTAAGTTATTGTTTACTGTGTTAGAGCGGCAATACAGCATTACATAAATAATACTCCTAAGTGCCCCTGGAGGCTAGTTTATTATCAAAGATTCTTCAAACACTGTTGTTATGATTCGATTAGAACACCGATTAGAAACTTTTAAAGCTTATGATGTAGTCACAAACTTAACAACCTGTTGTAAACTGAACTACATTTCCATCGTTCTTTTTCTAATACGAGTAATAGTAACTAAATGGTAAGAGAGTCAGGCAGACACCCAAATCACGTCTGTGCTCGAGGATACAGACAAGTCAGTCTACACCTCTCCAATAGTCCTGACCCGACGCTTGAGTGTAGGAGGGAGGTAAAACACTGAATGGGAGAAGAGTCTATAGATTTGCTGTGAAAGGAGAGGAGGCATATTAATGGTCTCTTGTCCAGTGAGTGGATTCTATAGAATATTTGTGGGAGGAAGAAGCGGTGAGTGTGTCGCGGGACCAGACTTGGGGAGCTAGCCAACAGGTCAGTACACGTCTCCCGGAGCAATGATTGAAATAACACCCATGAGAGAGAGAGAGAGAGAGAGAGAGAGAGAGAGCAGAAAGATGGATTGTGATAGTGTTAAAGTCAATGAGGTGGACTGTATTTTATATTTTAATTATTTACTGTACTGTACTGTACTATACTATACTATACTATACTATACTATACTATACTATACTATACTATACTACTGTACTGTACTGTACTGTACTGTACTGTACTGTACTGTGTTGGCGTCTGTCACAATATCGCTCAATTATTCTTCAGTGGGTTTCTTCCTGTAAGTCAGCCGACATTGTAGACAACCAGAAAAAAATACTGATATTTCCAGAGAAACAAAACTAATATTGTGACAAAAATACTAGTGAGTTCCCTTAATATACTGTATGGTGTGACACTTAACTTGCTTGTAATATTCTCATTCTATAGAACATTTTGTTTCAGGCTTGACTGGCAGCAACGTGTCCCATTCACTGAAAACTTTCACTAATAGCCAAACATATCGCCAAGATTTTATTGCAAGTAATTCTGGTTATATTACAAAAACCTTTATATAAGTTCATTAAGTTGACGGAGTTGGTCTGACTCGGTTCGGTTTGGGTTTACAATATACTGTACACTCCATCCATATAATGTTCCTCTGATGACAAACTGACAAGTAATTTTCACCAGTTGGAATGTGTCAACACCCGCCTGGCTACCTGGAGTTGTGTCGCAAAAATGGTAGCGAAAGGGTCACCGAAATTGCACTAAATATTTATTGTAAACCGATGCTTTCTCACCTCCTTTGTGAGAGAAAATATATAGTGTGCCGTCCCCAGTGTTCCTTGTGTACTAAACATAGAAGATAAAGATAAAATCCAGAATACCAAATGATAATAGGATTCATGTGAAAACTTATCATGTCTGGCTCACATTATGCCAAGATTTCCCCCCTAAAGACCGACTTACTTTGCAGTGGTCAGCATCACCCCGCGCAGATGAGTGACCTCGAGGAGATAGACTGGAGGAGGTAACACGTGAAGGTGAATCAATCTACTGAAGAGCAATAATACTAACAGAAGAACCTATAAACACACTAGGCAAGTCATAGGCGAGTTCCTTGGTCTAACCAGAAGTAACAAAATGCGTGTGGGAAAAGTGTCTCTAGCGGTAAGATCTCTCACAGAGGAACCCTCCGGTGGGGTTCTGTTATTAAACAGAGAGACATTAAAACTACTGAAAGATAAACATCCCCCTGCAAGTGATGAAGTAGGCATCAGGGTGCCTATATCCCGCCAAACGCTGTCCTGCTCGAGAAAATAACAGATGAGATGGTGTGGAAAAAGGCACTGAAGACTAGAGGAGGAGCGGGCCCTTCAGGTCTGGATGCAAACGGTTGGAGAGTCAGCCTCAGCACAAACAAGTTTGGCCCGGTAGCAAGTGCTCTCTGCACTGCCATTGCCGTCCTTGCAAGAAAGTTGGCATCCACTGTCTGCCATCACCTCCATGCTCTGACGGCCTGCCGCCTCATTCCCCTGGCTAAGAATCCGGGATGTAGGCCTATAGGGGTGGGGGAAGTGCTGAGGCGGATCATCGGAAAATGCATAATGGAGGTGGTAAAGGATAATGTCAGGGCAGCAGCAGGGAACCTGCAAGTGTGTGCTGACCTTCAGGCTGGCAGGGAAGCCGCCATTCACGCCATGAGATTGATATTTGAGCAGTGTGATTGTGAGGCCGTTCTCCTGGTGGATGCCTCAAACGCATTCAACATACTTAACCGCAAGGCCGCACTGCACAACATCAAGATCAAGTGTCCAAGCTTTGCAATGTATGTTGAAAACTCGTATAGGAATCCATCAGACCTCTATATAGTAAACAACAAGGCTCTAAGAGGTGATACCATCTTACAGTCAACCGAGGGAACAACACAGGGGGACCCTGTTGCAATTTCAATGTACACAATAGGCCTATCAGTCCTCCAACAAGAAATAAAATTTGAAACAACTGGGGTCAAACCCAGTGGCGTACGCTGATGACCTTACAGGTGCAGGAAGAGTTGAGGACATCAAAAGGTGGTGGGACTTGGTAGCATCACGAGGTCCACAAATAGGGTACCACCCAAACCCCAGCAAGTCCTTCCTCATTGTGAAGCCAGAACATTACGAACGGGCAATGGAGGTGTTTGGCGGAAGTGAGGTCAAAATTACAAAGGATGGCCAAAGACATCTAGACGCAGTAATCGGCACTACGGACTTCAAGATCGAGTACGTAACGGGAAAGGTGAATGAGTGGGTTAGGAAAATCCAAGCTCTGTCTGAGATTGCTATCAGAGAGCCACATGTGGCTTTTGCGGCATTCACCCATGGAGTCAAGCATCGCTGGAACTACCTGATGCGCACTGTCCCTGATATTGGACCCCTCTTCCACCCCCTGGAAGAAGCAATCAGCGTCAATTTCATTCCCAAATTAGTGAAACACCCTCACCTAACCCCAGCAGGAAGATCACTTGTTGCACTACGACCGAGACTGGGAAGAATGGGACTAACCAACCCAGAGGAGATTGCTGCCACTGAGCATCAAAACTCAGTTAAGCTCACGGCAGCCCACACGGACCACATAATAGCTCAGAACGCAACAGGGGAGGTGGATACCAGTAAAGTAAACAAGATCCGAAGGTCCATTACGACAGAACAACAGAACGGCCAAAGTGACAAGTTGCAGCAACTATTGCTGCAAATACCAGAGAATTAAAAAAAAAGTAGCTATAGCGCAGGAGGTGGGCGCCTCGAACTGGTTAACTACGTTACAGATAAGGGCAAATAGTTTCAGTCTCAATAAACAAGAATTTACAGATGCCATTGCTCTAAGGTACGGTTGGCCAGTAGAAGGTTTGCCCTCCCAATGCGTGTGTGGCTCTTCCTATGACGTCGATCACGCTATGGTGTGCAAGAAAGGGGGCTTCATATACATGAGGCATGACGAAGTAAGGGACCTCACAGCAAATATGTTGAAGGAAATCTGCCGGGATGTCATGGCAGAACCGACCCTCCTTCCTTTGGACGGTGAGATCTTCCAACATAGGACTTCAAACACATCTAACGAAGCCCGTGTTGACGTCAGTGCTCGAGGATTCTGGACGCTGGGACAGCAAGCTTTCTTCGACATCAGGATATTTTATCTCATGGCCGCATGTAACCGTAACCTAGGAACGAGAACGACAAGACAAGGGCATATGAGGAGAGAATTCAAAATGTTGATCAAGGCAGCTTCACTCCTCTAGTGTTCACAACCTCTGGTGGGAGGACCAAGTGCTAGATGTTTCTACGCCAGACTTGCGGAGGTGATCTCCGAACAGAAGCAGCAGCCCAGAAGTTATGTGTCAGCCTGGATGAGCTGTCGACTGTCCTTCTCTCTTCTTTGGTCGGCTTTGCTCTGCCTCAGGGGAACGAGAGCTTTGTCGCCAATGCCGACAACAGTTGCAGATATTGACTATGAGGCTACAGTCACTGAATGCCGCATAGATCTGCGGCTCAACTAATTCAACACAGATAGGATAGCTACTTATGTATTAGGATATTTAATATTAAGGTAATAAAATGGCGGCGAAGGTGTGGCTAAATGAAGACATGGGTGGTGGTCCCTACACCGGGCTACTACAGGTAGTTAGCCAGCTTAAGTGATGAGTTACTTGGCCATACACCTGTCACCTCACAGGGTCGTCGTTGTGTTAGGGGCGCCGGTGGTAGAAGCCGTACCGCTCTTACCTCGCAAGCGAGATTTCACAGGTTCGATTCCCGGGCCGGTGGAAAAGTTTTTTGGACATACTTCCTAGCCCCAGTAAAGCAGTAAAGTAGGTACCTGTTGTAAATCGAAAGTTGCGAATTCTTATTCAGGGAAAGTTGTTGGGGCTTTTAATAACAGTAACTCTTCTTCTCAAATTAAGCATGAACGCGTAGCAGCAGCCTACCTACCGTCATCTGATTCATTGTGTTAGTTGCAGATTTTACCGCCTAAACACACTCACGCTTAGTGGCATCAGTGCACGAGATGTAACCATTATATTTAACGAGCTATCCGTAAAAAAATAGATATATAATTGTTATGTATTCTTGCTATTGCGAGGAAACATAAGAGTTGTAAAGGTCGGGTCTTTAATCACCAAACACAAAGTCTTTCTCACAATAAACGTGGACAATGTTGATGTTATAACGTATTACTGCTCGGCAATAACTAAGGCCTTTAAGCGTTTATTATAGGTTAGCAACACAGGAGACCAACGAATTAAAGTTATTTCTCTCGGGGAATGTCAACAATATTTGTATTAAAAATAATATTCTTTTCTCCCAAAACTTAGAATAAAAACGTAAGATTTATAGCAGCCGCTCTTAAGGCCACACATGAAAAGTTCTTCTATCTCCATCAATTCGAAATCAATAGCAACTACGATCCAGGCCACCAAATCAGGGAAAAAGCTTGTGTAATAACAGTCTGTGAAAGTTGAAATACTTCAGTGAAACAAAAGACGAACAAATATAAACGTACAGCAACGTAAAGTTGTTTATTTTTTATATTGTTTTTATTTTCCTTCTGTTCACTATGTTTCATTACACAGCTGAAGTATATAACTCTTAGGTACAGTTCGGCCCTCTCCGATTTATTCTTATATAAATGAGGAGAATTTAATATCTTTTGATTCTTGTTTTATTCATCAGATTATTCTCAGTTGGAATTTGGACTTTTTTTTTAGGGGGGGAGGGGCTGATTTGTGTTCTCGAAGTGTTTGGCCTCATTCTCTGTGACGTTGATGATTATTACGTCTACCAAGACAAACAATTCCCTCTGTTGTGACCCAGTACTGATCCCTGCCCAGCCCTGCCCTCCCCTCCTCTCCCCTCCGTCATGGTTCACATAATGTTTTCTTTACTTCAATATTCTAGTTACTAAATTTATAGTCACTTACGCATATCCGAGATGTTTGCAAGCCGCCACGACAATATGTGGAATAAATGCAATACAACGCTTGTATGGTGTGTTGTGAGTGTGTTAACTTTCGGTGGTCTGAGCCAGAGTGCAGAAATTTTGTGTTTGTTTCCTGGAGCTTACTCATGCCTGATTCGCCCATTAATATTCTTGACCAAAAAATTATCTATTTACAGCCTAACCAGGTATATTTATATTGTCAACTCTTGTTGTATCACTGCTCAATTATCATCCTCGCTTTACTGTTATCATCATCTGTTTTATTTATATCATGATGTTCAATTGTTTCTTTTATCCTCGACTTATTTTAATACAGATGGAAAATTCTGCCTGAAGCTAAGTTTATGGTGCGAGTTTTGGGACCAGGAGCTGTGTTGGATACCAGGACGATGACGAGTGCCAGAACAGCAGCCCTTGGTGTCTTATTATTATTATTATTATTATTATTATTATTATTGTATGTCTTATATATTACACTGAAACTGACAACCGCCAGACATACAAGCGAGGAAGGAGGATAAACATTTAATGGAGAACAACCACATGTTAACATTATAACCTTGGCGCTTACTGATCTCACCCACAGTGCAGCTGGGGAAAGGAAGGTAGCAGCTGGAGAAGGGAGGGAAGCAGCTGGAGCAGGGAGGGAAGCAGCTGGGGCAGGGAGGGAAACAGCTGGAGGAGGGAGGGAAGCAGCTGGAGCAGGGAGGGAAGCATCTCAGGGGGAAACCAGAGGGATACAAAGGACAGGAACCTGAGCCACGAGTATTGTTTTGACCCAATAGTGGTAGAGACAGAGGGAGCCTGGAGCACCAAGGTCCACCGGAGACTCCAGATCATAGAGTTACTTGTCCCAGCGTCTCAGCATAGTAGTCTAGAGTGACTATATATATGTAGCCCCACTATACTGGATGAAGTTGGGCAATAGCAGAGTTAATTATAAAACAATGAAAACAACAAAGGTGGCGATGGTGTAGTTACTATCGTGTTACAATTTGTCTATTGCTGATATTGTGAGGCAAAACAGAGAGAATTTAATCTTGTAGATAAAGCGAGTCTGATCTAACGATTAGAGTCGCTATGAGGTACATATACTGCAGCAGGACCAGGGAGGGACAGTAGGTATGAGGTACATATACTGCAGCAGGACCAGGGAAGGAGAGTAGCTATAGGGTAAATATTCTGCAGCAGGACCAGGGAGGGAGAGTAGCTATGGGGTACATATACTGCAGCAGGACCAGGGAGGGAGAGTAGCTATGGGATACATATACTGCAGCAGGACCAGGTAGGGAGAGTAGCTATGGGGTACATATACTGCAGCAGGACCAGGGAGGGAGAGTAGCTACTGGGGTACATATACTGCAGCAGGGCCAGGGAGGGAGAGTAGCTATGGGGTACATATACTGCAGCAGGACCAGGGAGGGAGAGTAGCTATGGGGTGAATATATTGCAGCAGGACCTGGGAGGGAGATTAGCTATGGGGTACATATACTGCAGAAGGACCAGGGAGGGAGAATAGCTATGAGGTACATATACTGCAGCAGGACCAGGGAGGGAGAGTAGCTATGGGGTACATATACTGCAGCAGGACCAGGGAGGGAGAGTAGCTATGGGGTACATATACTGCAGCAGGACCAGGGAGGGAGAGTAGCTATGAGGTACATATACTGCAGCAGGACCAGGGAGGGAGAGTAGCTATGAGGTACATATACTGCAGCAGGACCAGGGAGGGAGAGTAGCTACGGGTTACACATACTGCAGCAGGACCAGGGAGGGAGAGTAGCTACGGGGTACACATACTGCAGCAGGACCAGGGAGGGAGAGTAACTATGGGGTACATATACTGCAGCAGGACCAGGGAGGGAGAGTAACTATGGGGTACATATACTGCAGGAGGAGCAGGGAGGGAGAGTAGCTACGGGTTACACATACTGCAGCAGGACCAGGGCGGGAGAGTAGCTACGGGGTACACATACTGCAGCAGGACCAGGGAGGGAGAGTAGCTATGGGGTACATATACTGCAGCAGGACCAGGGAGGGAGAGTAACTATGGGGTACATATACTGCAGCAGGACCAGGGAGGGAGAGTAACTATGGGGAACATATACAGCAGCAGGACCAGGGAGGGAGAGTAGCTCTGGGGTATATATACTGCAGCAGGACCAGGGAGGGAGAATAGCTATGGGGTACATATACTGCAGCAGGACCAGGGAGGGAGAGTAGCTATGGGGTGCATATACTGCAGCATGACCAGGGAGGGAGAGTAACTATGGGGTACATATACTGCAGCAGGACCAGGGAGGGACAGTAGCTAAGGGGTACATATACTGCAGCAGGACCAGGGAGGGAGAGTAGCTATGGGGTACATATACTGCAGCAGGACCAGGGAGGGAGAATAGCTATGGGGTACATATACTGCAGCAGGGCCAGGGAGGGAGAGTAGCTATGGGGTACATATACTGCAGCAGGACCAGGGAGGGAGAGAACAGGGTGATGGCCCAGCAGGACCAGGGAGGGAGAGTAGCTATGGGGTACATATACTGCAGCATGACCAGGGAGGGAGAGTAACTATTGGGTACATATACTGCAGCAGGACCAGGGAGGGACAGTAGCTATGGGGTACATATACTGCAGCAGGACCAGGGAGGGAGAGTAGCTACGGGGTACATATACTGCAGCAGGACCAGGGAGGGACAGTAGCTATGGGGTACATATACTGCAGCAGGACCAGGGAGGGACAGTAGCTATGGGGTACATATACTGCAGCAGGACCAGGGCGGGAGAGTAACTATGGGGTACATATACCGGGGAAAGCAGTGACCAGGGAGGGACAGAAGCTATGGGGCACATATACTGCAGCAGGACCAGGGGAGGGAGAGCAACTATGGGAGAAGCATACTGCAGCAGGAATTAGCAGGAGAATACAGCTATATAATGGCAGGCCAGAGTGCAGAGAGCTATAAAAGCAGTATACTGCAGCAGGACCAGGAGGAGAGCAGCCAGTGGGGCACATATACTGCAAGAAAGGACCAGGGAGGAGAGAAGCAGGCACATATACTGCAGACCAGGAGGGACAGAGTTATGGGGGTGCTAAGCATACTGCAGCAGGACCAGGGAGGGACAGTAGCTACAAGCATATACGCTGTGGCACCCAGGAGAGGGAGGGGAGAAGTTGTCCATGTCATCCACCAGGTGGCTTGTATATTAGGGTGTGTCAATTTAGGGGGTGAACTGGCTAAATTGAAAATCGAGTAATTTGGTAGCATTTTATTGTAGTCTTTAAGCATGCAAAACAATATTCTGGCATAAATTTTTTTTATAATAAGTCCTACCTACATCAAATGGATTTTTAAATGTACATATTTGTGAATTTATAACATAACCAGCGTTTGCACACATGTTACTGTTTCAAGTTTCAAATTATTATATTTTATTATCCGTAGTCTATTTGAAAGTAACCAATGCCTTCATACTCTCTTTGCTTTGGTTTCTTGTCATCAGTAGTCTGCTTGCTATTTGTGCTTTGATGTAACCTTCTCGCCTCTCGTGGCTGTAAACATGGCCCGCTGCTTCTGTGACCATTTTCACACATCTCTCCACACTTTGAGTGTGGGAAGGCACTTCGGCACCTGCATTGGAGTCTCTTTAAGGTTTCTCAATTCTTGGCTAGTTAGACTTGTTGTCAATGGTGGCTCTAAGACTTCCAAACTCAAGTCAACCAATTCTGACAATTTGGTGGCATTGACGTTTATTGGGGGAACTTTTCTTGAATGAAACGAAGTCTCCCAACTGGTCGTCATCTATTAGCTTTCCTCTAATCTTTAGAATGACTTCTACAGCCTCGGTTCGGAGATTGGTACATTGACTGCAAAGCATTGCTTGCAAAACTGCTTCTGATCGAGCATACCAAGCGGACCTTCTTGCCACAGGTAACACGATGTCCCTCACTACCTTCCTCTGTGTTCTTACTAGCTGCAATTGAAACAAAAGGTGATTGGGCCCATCCACCCACATAGGATTAAGTTTCACACTAAACCACTGGGGAAGATAAACTCCAATAATAAATTCAACAATTAACCTCAAATTCTTCAGCACTTTGCCCTTCAATTCGTGTTTGGAAATCCAAATCCTGCAGAAACGAAGAGCTGTAGTTAACCAACGGCTGTGACTGACAGGTCCAATCTCCAAGAGAGCCAATGACTGAGGCACTTCTCCTGATCTTATTGCTTGGGCAATACGATAAGCATAGGATTGATCTGTGCTGAGATCTTTGATGACTCCTTCAGACAACGCCGGAAGGGGAGGGCCAACTTCGACCTTTGGAAAGGTTGTATTTATTTCTAGTTGTGTTGCTTCATCCAGCATGATGCCAAGGGGACCTGACCACTTGTTGTTGCTCTTTGTAGGACCATCAAGTTCCTGGATGAGATGACGAAGAGGTAGCTCGCCTGTATGTAAATCACATACAATCCAAACAAGTCTTCTTCCTAGTTTTTTCTCTAAATGCGTCATTACACCCCCCTGCCATCCGGTGTTCACTGCAGTTGAATCTCCACCAACAGCCTGCAGTGAACTGCCAAGTCCTCTCTCCTGAACCCAACATAAAATATGATCAGCAATGACCTCTGCATGTTTCTTCCCTTCTACTTCAGTTTCGGGAGCAAAGTGAAACAAAAACCGACCACCAGGCTCAGAACAGACAGAGTAGTGTTCTTCTTTGATGAGACCTGGAAACTTTCTGTTCACTCCCTCTACTTCTAGCAAAACTTTTGTGTCATCTATTCTTCCATCAAACAAAAGACAGGAGAGCCCTCCCTCGCTTAAATCTTTTTCATGCTGATCAGATATTTCCTTCATTATTTTTTCTTGTGCTCTTCTAATTTTATTATGATCTATCACCAAAGATACATCCTCTCGGCTGATGAGGCCTGCATCTATCCAAGCGGCAGTTGCAATTTCTGCAGCCTCACGAAGTCCAGCATGGTGGCGAATACTAGCTAAAGCAATGTTTGAAATATTTCTTGTGTTGTATTTCATTTTCTTTGGTAAAGGTTCAGATGGCTCTTTGGAACTATCATCTGATGTTGCTTCCTGTTCATCAGAAGAACTATCAAAGAAGTGATAAACATCTTGACACAGCTCTTCCTCTCTTTGGATGGCTTCTTCACTCTTCATTTTCTTCTTTTGTTCCCTCTCTCGGATTTGTTCTCTCTTCTTGGCATTAGCAATCTGCTTCTTTGTTTCTGAATAATCTATTGAACCCATTTGCATACTTCCTTGGCCTTCTGCCTTTGTCCTCTGTGCCTTTATAAATTCAAGCTCTAAAACAGGGATCTTCTTTTCACGAGGACAACCACAATCAATGTGGGAATTATTTTCTCTCTTACCTGAGTGAGAACAGTTGGATTCAGAACATAATTGTATGGAGCACTTGCAGGTCAAAATGTCAAACAGAGTATCAAGTGTGTGCAGAAATTCATTTTTCCTGGCCAAGTTTCCTTTACCAAGTGATGTTTCAACTGCTTTGTGCCATAATTTCGTTAGTTTTAGCTCAATAGTTCGACACTGATTAATCACAGGTGGTTTGAATAGTGCATTAGCTTTTGTCCATTGATGCAGAAGAGGGACTATCATGTCATTTATGAGTTCTTTATCTGTATAGTTCCTTCTGTCCTTTGCATTTTTTTCTCGAAGGAGTAACCCTAATCTTAGCATGTCTCTCACTGTTGGAAGTTCTGATACAGGAAGCTCCTTCCCTTTACCAACTAGCAGGCTCAAGTGGGTTGACAACTGACTTCTTGTCTTCAATTTTGACATCTTCACACTATCTGACAAATAGAAAAATATTTCAATGTTTCATAATTCAATTGTTGTTTCAAAAAATATCAATTTGTTTATCAAAAATGCTGTAACAGAAATAACATAATAATTTCTTAGAACATAATGTTTTATACAATGATATAAGTAACTGCGACAATCAATATGCCCTACTTACAATAATTAAAATGTAGAATTCGTCTGGTAGAGTAGGTGCAAGTGCAATGAGAGCAAACCACCGTCTATGATATCTAGAAGGAGAGTGAGCCGGGCGCCTTATCCTCACGCTTGGTACAAGTCAAAACAAGAATTAAACTGTCCCACACGGAGAGCCTGTTCATGTTCATGTTCTGACATGCATATTGTACACAAGCTATAGAACCATAAAATACTCCATAATCCATATGCTTACATGAGATTAGTTAATATCAAGTGAATAATTCTAATCAAGTCTCATTAATTTGTTGAAATACTGATATTTGAAACTTTAAGGTATAATTGATGTAGGTGAGGGTTATTTCAATTCATTTTTGTTTGCTAATCTCAAGTTTAGACATAAAGAGGCACAATATTTTGACTACCAAATTTGATTTTTAACATGTTGACAAAATTGACACACCCTGTACATATACTGCAGCAGGACCAGGGAGGGAGAATAGCTATGCTGCTGCAGTAGGAGGAGAGAAGCTATGGGCATATACTGCAGGACCAGGGAGGGAGAGTAGCTATGGGGTACATATACTGCAGCAGGACCAGGGAGGGAGAGTAGCTATGGGGTACATATACTGCAGCAGGACCAGGGAGGGAGAGTAGCTATGGGGTACATATACTGCAGCAGGACCAGGGAGGGACAGTAGCTATGGGGTACATATACTGCAGCAGGACCAGGGAGGGAGAAGATCACATGATTATCAAACAACTTTTATTTAATTATAATTAAACATAAAAAACAGAATATGAACAAAAACTATGATATTATAATACTTTCAGAAAAATATTGTTAATATTCACAGGAAAACTAGATGAAAAAAAATTTTTAAAAATGGTACAAACTCATAACGTCACCCTTTCCTTCAGCGGATAATTTATGACGTCATCTTGGCGAGAAAATGAGGGAAGGATGTGACAGTAGGGTGTGTCATACAGAGGCGAATTTTTTTTTTTTGAGTTTGAAAAATCGGCCCATGGTATTAATGATGTAGTTCTATGTGCAGAATCATGTAATATCTTCAGATTTGAAAAGTTTTCATTTTTGCTAGGTAAATTTTAACTTGAAATCTTATGAAAATTCAGTATTCCCACCCTTTTACCAACACCACTAAATAGCTTATTTAAAGTAAAGTAAATGTATCAGGTTAATTTATTAGGATGAAAATGATCCAGAATAGTGAAACGAATGATCTTGACACATTTATTAAATTTAATATTCCTTTAGAAAACAAAATCATCAAATACAAAAACCGGTTTTACTACGACGACCCGGTGTTGCTGCACACCATAGAGAACATGTCTTTCTTGCTTCTCTTTCTACTCATCACCTCCCTGCTGACCACCTGAGCTCAGATGTAGCCTTCCCTCCTCTCCTGGCTGTACACGTGACTGCTGGCCTCGCTCACTTGCTGTACACAACGCTCTATACTCTGGGTGTGGGAGGGCCAGGCAGGGACATGCATGGGGTTGTCCAGGAAAGCTCTGACTTGAACATTGGTGAGGCTGCAGGTAAGAGGGGGCTCACTGTCAGCCTGGATGTTATCCAGATCTATGAGATCAGTGAGGGTCTTGGCACCTAGATTGACTTCAGGAGTCTTCCTTGACCCTGAAGGAATCGTCACCAACTGATTCGTCATGCCCAGATCCTCTCATAAGTCTCATATCCAAGATCTTTTTGACATTCTTCTTCCTCCTCATCCTTACTGCAGAGCATTGTCTGCAGAACTGCCTCGGGATGAGCATACCAGGAAGATCTCCCTGCCAGTCTGCTCCACAATCTGGAACAACCTTCCTTGGCTGGACTCCCTCAGGAGCCTGCTGGAAGAGAACATGCCTTTGACCTTAGGGGAGGAATGATGACTTGACCTTGGTGTTGAAACCACCGGCGAGTAGACACTACGATGAATGGAGCACAGTTCCCCAGGTTGTGAAGCTGGTTCCCTTTCAGTTTATGATGAGCGACCCAAATTCTGCAGAACCTGAGAGCCGTTGTGAGCCACCTAGAATGTGAGACTGGACCTATCTGCAGGTAAGCAAGTCTATCAGGCATGACCCCAGTTTTGATGGCACTGCAAATCATGTAACCATAGTACTGGTCAGTACTCAGGTCGTCAATGACAATATGTGCAAGCTCAACGAGTGTAGGGCCAACTGTGATTTTTTCAAAGCTCGGATATATTTCTAACTCAGTGGCAGAGTCCAGTATCTTGCCAAGAGGACCAGACCATCTGTTGTTTGAAAGAGTCTTGCCATCCAGCTCCTGGATCAGATGTCTGAGTGGCAACTCGTTGGTGTGGAGGTCACATACAATCCAGACCAGCTTCCTCCCAATCTTCCGCTCTATCCACTGTATGACCCCCCCTTGCCACCCTGTGTTCGTGTTGGTGCTGTCCCCTCCAATGGCCTGCAGGGTCTGGTCTACGTTCCTCTCTCTGAGCCAGTTCACAATGTTATCTGCCACTATCTCAGCTGGTTTCCTGATGTCATCTTTCTCTGGCGTGAAATGCCACAAATACTTCCCTCCTGGTTCACTGCAGCAGGAGTAGTGTTCCTCCTTCACCATGGCAGGGAACAACTTGTCAGAATCTCCAACTTTCATGAACACTTTAGTGTCATCCCTTCTCCCACCAAAGAACAAACAATTGATTCCATTTTCTCTTATCCCCTTATCAAACTCCTCTTCTAGGTTACTGACAAGTTTCTCCTGAGCTCTCCTTACTTTGTTATGATCTATCACCAGGTGAACATCATCAGGTGTTGTCAAACCACCGTCAATCCAGGCAGCTGTTGCTATCTCTGCAGTTTCTCTGAGACCAGTGTGGTGTTGCATGCTGGCCAGAGCAATGCTCGGGATATCTTTCCTATTTCGAATCTTATGCCTGGAAGGTTTGGGATCATTATTTTCTGGGTTAGGGACAAAGTCACCATTCTCCTGGTCAGAACTCGGATCAGCCATGGGGAAGTCATTAAACTCTGAATCAGCTTGACTCCAATCATCGGCCTTTTTTACCTCACCCTGGGCCTTCTCAAGTCTCTTTTCCTCGGCAACTCTTCTCCTCTTCTGTCTCTCTGTGGCAGCCTCCTGTCTCTTAGACTCCGGAACATCTTGGCTAGAAATCATGAGAGCCCCTATACTGCTAGTCTTCTCTCTCTGTGCTTTGACAAATGCCAGTTCGATCACAGGAATCTTCAGTTCACGCTTGCAAATACAGGAGATGTGGGCCTCGGATTTACAGTCACGATCGCATCCAAACTCAGGACAGAGAACAATTGGGCACTTGCAAGTAACAGGGTTAATTGTGTTAAGGTAAAGCTGTCTTAATTGCAAAGTTTTTCCTCTCCCAAGAGATATCTTCGCTCTTTTCCCCAACTGGCTAAAGCAGTCTCTCACCACCTTTCCTGACTGTGAGCGTGACTGGCAATATCCGAGCGTTAGCCAGAGTGTATCAAAGCGCAGATGAAGCGGTCATATCATTGGCAATAAGTTTTGTTTGTGTAAGTTCTTTTAAGTTCTTTTGCATTGACGGTTTGATTAAAACACCGTATCTCAAAGCATCTCTTCAATGTAGGTAACCTGACTTCAGAGCCTCCCAAAACCCAAGATAGTAGACTGGAGATGGCTGATTTTTTGGTTCCTTGTCCTGACACAAGCTAAGCTAATGCAAATATTATCAACTTATAAATGCATCAGAATCTGTTAAAAAATATTGTTAGTTGGGTTGTTAAAGAAGAAGCTGCATATTGCCTACTATTTAATTGTAATGCACTAATGCAGCTGTACGTTAGATTTTCGATAAATTTCACGCTAAAATTTACCTAGCAAAAGGTTGCAAAATATTGAAACTGAAATTTTTTCTGTTTATATACACTAAAATCTACCAAAAAAGTGATGGGCCATTAGTTTTAGCTGATCTTCCCTCCTATGACACACCCTAATGTGACAGCCACCGAGGACCTGCCCTTAAATTCTTACCCGTAAGTTACCTGAAGATAATAATAAATTTAGAAGTATGAGGAAGAAGAAAAGAGGATTTAGGGAAGAGATATGAGCCAGCGAGTCACTGAGGCCAACTAGAGTGAGGCGGTCACTAGTGTCTCCCGAGGCCGCCACTAAGTCCCCGCCTCTCTCTAATTCACGGATCTGACTCACAACACTTGGCTGTATCCTCCCGCCAGAGTTCAGGTGATAAGTCATGCCAGGGGCTAACAGTGAGTCGAGCAAAGCCAACTACTTCCTTCTGATTATGTGAACACGCACCCACACACTCAACACTCTCTCTTGTTCTTAACACAACGAATTATATTACTGACCATCATTACCCGCCAAAAGTGTATCACTAATTGGGCTGTAAGTAGAGTTTGATTTGTGTAAATCTGTAAGTTTCCAGGAAGATTGCAATAATCAGTGGGTCTCTGAGACATTGTAGATGGGTGTATTTGAGATTACTGTAGGTGCAGGTCAGTGGTGGGTCTCGAGGCTACTGTAGGTGCAGGTCAGTGGTGGGTCTCGAGGCTACTGTAGGTGCAGGTCAGTGATGGCTCTCGAGGCTACTGTAGGTGCTGGTCAGTGGTGGGTCTCGAGGCTACTGTAGGTGCAGGTCAGTGGTGGGTCACGAGGCTACTGTAGGTGCAGGTTAGTGGTGGGTCTCGAGGCTACTGTAGGTGCAGGTCAGTGGTGGGTCGCGAGGCTACTGTAGGTGCAGGTCAGTGGTGGGTCTTGAGGCTACTGTAGGCAGGCTGGGGTGGTGGTTGCAGCAGGTCAGTGGCTGGCTTGCAGGTGCAGGTCATGGTGGGTTTCTGCACGCAGGTCAGTGGTGGGTTGGCTGTAGGTGCAGTCAGTGGTGGGTTACTGTAGGTGTAGGTCAGTGGTGGGTTACTGTAGGTGCAGGTCAGTGGTGGGTTACTGTAGGTGCAGGTCAGTGGTGGGTTACTGTAGGTGCAGGTCAGTGGTGGGTTACTGTAGGTGTAGGTCAGTGGTGGGTTACTGTAGGTGCAGGTCAGTGGTGGGTTACTGTAGGTGTAGGTCAGTGGTGGGTTACTGTAGGTGCAAGTCAGTGGTGGGTCTCCAGGCTACAGAAATAACCTGTCATGTGTCCAGTTATTACCTGTGGACCCTCAGGCCACGACGGTGTGTGTAGCCCACATAACTGAGGTAAATGGACGGGGATAATCTCTAGTTAGTTATTCATGATGGTGGTGGCCGGAAGTCTGCCCATAATAACACAGAGGCCTTGGTCATATTTTTTGCTCGGAGAAATACAGGTTTCAACGCCCTAATTCTCGGTGGGTTCTGACGCCGCCAGATATATAAGATCTCAAATAACAGTGATGGTGGATCATTCTTAATAACTTTTATATGTTGACAATTTGTCAACTATTACCAACATAACTTTCTTACATCATGTAAGTGACTGTGGTGTACCGACTGTTGTTAAGAAACAAAAAGGAAATAATTTAGTCGTGTTAATATTATTGTGGCTCGTTGATGTTGCCAGTTTTTAGTGGTGGTTGTATGTTGTCAGTTACCAGTCGTTGTTACATACTGCATGTTAACTGTTGCCAGCTGTTGATGGTCGGTGTATATGATAACTATTGCCAGCTGATGGTGGGTGTATAAGTCAACTGTTGCCAGCTGATGATGGTCGGTGTATAATATAAGTTAACTGTTGCCAGCTATTGTTAGTGGTTCTCCATTGTAAGTATATAATTGCGAGGTACTGGTAATGGTAGTTTGATTTATATTAACTGTTATCAGCTGCTGATGGTGGCTGTATATTGTATGTGAACTGTTGTCATCTTCTGAGCCAACGATGGATGTACAGTTGAAGACAAATCTCTGAACACTTGGCAATATCTGGCATCTACTTCTGGGTCGTATATGTGATTCGTTTATATCTAATAACGCTGTTTTTCATCACATATTATGTCATGAAAAAACACTTCTTAATACAGAGACAAAAATGAGAAGTTACATTTAAAATGCCCATCGCCCTCACCGAATGATCCTCAAGTACTTATATGCCAGACACTTCCAAGTGTCCTAGGAATTTTGTCCGCAAAAGATTTATGTCCTACAGGGAGAAACTTAAGATGTAAATTCTCAGGCAGTACATGTGGGTCTGGCAGCTGTCTCCTCCAAGGTAGAGGCACAGTCAACGTGAGGGAGGGAGGGCCACTAAA
>NW_024724160.1:0-20010 GCF_018991925.1 Homarus americanus | reverse complement strand
AACAGCCCTGATTGAGTATAACAAAGTCCCCTGGTCGAGTATAACAAAGCCCCTAATCGAAAGTATTAAGCAAAGTCCCTCTTATCGAGAATAACAAAGTCCCCTGTTCGAGTATAACAAAGCCCCCTGATCAAGTATAACAAAGGCCCTAGATCGAGTATAATAAAGTCCTATGATCGAGAATAACAATAAAGTCCCTCATCGAATATAACAGTCCCTCGATCGAGTATAACAAAGTCCCTGTTCGAGTATAACAAAGTCCCCTTGATCGTGTATAACAAAGTCCCCTGAACGATTATAACAAAGGCCCCTGATCGAGTATAACAAAGTTTCTGATCGAGTATAACAAAAGTCCCCTGATCGTGTATTACAAAGTCCCTCATCGAGTATAACAAAGTCCCATGATCGAGTATAACAAAAGTCCCTCGATTGAGTATGTAACAAATTTCACTGAACGATTATAACAAAGGCCACTGATCGAGTATAACAAAGTTCCCTGATCGAGTATAACAAAGCCCCCTCATCGAGTATAACAAAGTCCCCTGATCGAGTATAACAAATTCCCCTGATCGAGTATAACAAAGTCCGTTGATCGAATATAACAAATCACCCTGATCAAGTATAACAAAGGCCCCTGATCGAGTATAACAAAGTACCCTGGTCGAGTATAACAAAGGCCCCTGAACGAGGATAACAAAGTTCCCTGATCGAGTATAATAAAGCCCCTGATCGAATATAACAAAGTCCCCTGATCGAGTATAACAAAGTCCTCACCGAGTATAACAAAGTTCGACCGAGTATAACAAAAGCCCCCTATAGAGTATAACAAAGTCCCCTGATCGAGAGGCAACAAAGTCCCCTGATCGGGTATAACAGCGTCTCTGATCGAGTATAACAATGGGCCCCTCATCGAGTATAACAAAGTCCCATGATCGAGTATAACAAATTGCCATGATCGAGTAGAACAAAGTCCCTCATCGAGTATAACAAAGGCCCCTCATCGAGTATAACAAAGTCCCATGATCGAGTATAACAAAGGCCCCTGATCGAGTTTAACAAAGGCCCCTCATCGAGTATAACAAAGTCCCCTGGTCGAGTATAACAAAGGCCCCTCACCGAGTTTAACAAAGGCCCCTTATCGAGTAAAACAAAGTCCCCTGGTCGAGTATAACAAACTCAACTGGTCGAGTATAACAAAGAACCCTGGTCGAGTATAAGAAAGTCCCCTGATGGAGTATAATAAAGGCCCCTGATCTAGTATAACAAAGGCCCCTGATCGAGTATAACAACGTCCCGGATCGAGTATAAAAAGTCCGCTGATCGAGTATAACAAAGTCCCCTGATCGAGTATAACAAAGGCCCCTGATCGAGTAACAAAGTCCCCTGACGAGTATAACAAAGGCCCCTGATCGAGTTTAACAAAGGCCTCTGATTGAGTATAACAAAGTCCCCTGGTCGAGTATAACAAAGGCCCTCATCGAGTTTAACAAAGGCCCCTCATTGAGTATATAACAAAGTCCCCTGGTCGAGTATAACAAACTCACCTGGTCGAGGATACCAAAGTCCCCTGATCGAGTATAACAAAGTCCCCTGATCGAGTATAACTATGGCCCCTGATCGAGTTTAACAAAGGCCCCTGATCTAGTGTAAGAAAGTCCCCTGGTCGACTATAACAAAGGTCCCTCATCGAGTTTAACAAAGGCCCCTCATCGAGTATAACAAAGTCCCCTGGTCGAGTATAACAAACTCCCCTGGTCAAGTATAACAAAGAACCCTGGTTGAGTATAACAAAGTCACCTGATCGAGTATAACAAAGGCCCCTGATCAAGTTTAACAAAGGCCCCGGATCGAGTATAGCAAAGTCCCCTGGTCGAGTATAACAAACTCCACTGGTCGATTATAACAAAGTCCTCTGATCGAGTATAACAAAGTCCCCTGATCGAGTATAACAAAGTCCCCTCATCGAGTATAACAAAGTCCCCTGATCGAGTATAACAAAGGACCCTGATCGAGTTTAACAAAGGCCCTTGATCGAGTATAACAAAGTCCCCTGGTCGAGTATAACAAACACCCCTGGTCGAGTATAACAAAGTTCCCCTGATCGATTATAACAAAGTCCCCTGATCAAGTATTACAAAGTCCCCTGAACGAGTATAACAAAGTCCCCTGATCGAGAATAACAAAGTCCGCTGATCGAGTATAACAAAGACCCCTGATCGAGTATAACAAAGTCCCCTGATTGAGTATAACAAAGTCCCCTCATCTAGTATAACAAAGTACCCTGATCGAGTATAACAAAGGACCCTGATCGAGTTTAACAAAGGCCCTTGATCGAGTATAACAACGTCCCCTGGTCAGGTATAACAAACTCCCCTGGTCGAGTATAACAAAGTCCCCTGATCGATTATATCAAAGTCCCCTGATTGAGTATAACAAAGTCCCTTGAACGATTATAACAAAGGCCTCTGATTAAGAATAACAAAGCCCCCTGATCGTGTATAACAAACCCCCCTCATCGAGTATAACAAAGTCCCCAGATCAAATATATCAAAGTCCCCTGAACAAGTATAACAAAGTCCCCTGATCGAGAATAACAAAGTCCCCTCACCGAATATAACAAAGTTCCCTGATCGAGTATAGCAAAGTCCCCTGATCGGGTATAACAAAGGACCCTGATCGAGTATAACAAAGTCCGCTGAACGAGTATAACAAAGTCCCCTAATTGAGTATAACAAAGTTCCCTAATCGAGTATAACAAAGCCCCCTGTACCAGTATAACAAAGACCCCTGATCGAGCATAACAAAGTTTCCTGATCGAGTATAACAAAGGCCCCTAATCGAGTTTAACAAAGGCCCCTGATCGAGTATAACAAAGTCCCCTGATCGAGTATAACAAAGGTCCCTGATCGAGTTTAACAGCGGCCCCTGATCGAGTATAACAAAGTCCCTGATCGAGTATAACAAAGTCCCTGGTCGAGTATAACAAAGTCCTGATCGAGTATAACAAAGGCCCATGATCGAGAATAAATAAACCCTCATCGGGGAATATAACAAAGTCCCTGAACGAGTATAACAAATACCCCTGATCGAGTATAACAAAGTCTCCTGATCGAGTATAACAAACTCCCCTGGTCGAGTATAACAAAGTCCCCTGATCGAGTATAACAAAGTCCCCTGATCGAGTATAAAAATGGCCCCTAATCGAGTATAACAAAGTCCCCTCATCGAGCATAACAAAGTCCCCTGATCGAGTATAACAAAGCCCCCTCATCGAGTATAACAAAGTCCCCTGATCGAGGATAACAAAGTCCTTGATCGAAAGTATAACAAAGTCCCCTGAACGAGGCATAACAAAGTCCCCTGATCGGTATACAAAGGCCTTCTGGATCGAGAATATCAAAGTCCCCTGATCGAGTATGTAACAAAGTCCCCTGAACGATTATAACAAAGGCCCCTGATCGA
The DNA here is from genome assembly GCF_018991925.1 of Homarus americanus. Taxonomy (NCBI): domain Eukaryota; kingdom Metazoa; phylum Arthropoda; class Malacostraca; order Decapoda; family Nephropidae; genus Homarus; species Homarus americanus. Next base: position 16,548 of record NW_024724160.1, on the reverse strand, counting down.
GTATAACAAAGTCTCATGGTCGAGTATAACAAACTCTCCTGGTCGAATATAACAAAGTCCCCTGATCGAGTATAACAAAGTCCGCTGATCGAGTATAACAAAGTCCCCTGATCGAGTATAACAAAGTCCCCTGATCGAGTATAACAAAGGCCCCTGATCGAGTATAACAAAGTCCCCTGGTCGAGTATAACAAAGACCCCTCATCGAGTTTAACAAAGGCCCTCATCGAGTATAACAAAGTCCCTGGACGAGTATGCGCGCAACAAACTCCCCTGGTCGAAAGTATACCAGAGAACCCCGGTCGTAGTATAACAAAGTCCCCTGATCGCAGCATAAATAAAGGCCCCTGATCGAGTATAACAAAGGCCCCTCATCGAGTATAACAAAGTCCCGTGATCGAGAAAAACATGGTCCGCTGATCGAGTATAACAAAGTCCCATGATCGAGTATAACAAACTCCCCTGATCGAATATAACAAAGGCCCCTCATCAAATTTAACAAAGGCCCCTAATCGAGTATAACAAAGTCTCATGGTCGAGTATAACAAACTCTCCTGGTCGAATATAACAAAGTCCCCTGATCGAGTATAACAAAGTCCCCTGATCGAGTATAACAAAGTCCCCTGAACGATTATAACAATGGCCCCTGATCGAGTATAACAAAGCTCCCTTATCGAGTATAACAAAGCCCCCGGATCGAGTATAACAAAGTCCCCTGATAGAGTTTAACAAAGGCCCCTGATCGAGTTTAACAAAGTCCCCTGGTCGAGTATAACAAAGGCCCCTCATCGAGTTTAACAAAGGCCCCTCATCGAGTATAACAAAGTCCTCTGGTCGAGTATAACAAAATCCCCTGATTGAGTATAACAAAGTCCCTTGAACGATTATAACAAAGGCCCCTGATCAAGTATAACAAAGTCCCCTGAACGAGTATAACAAAGTCCCCTGATCGAGTATAACAAAGTCCCCTCACCGAGTATAGCAAACTTCCCTGATCGAGTATAACAAAGCCCACTCATAGAGTATAACAATGTCCCCTGATCGAGTATAGCAAAGTCCCCTGATCGGGTATAACAAAGGCCCCTGATCGAGTATAACAAAGTCCGCTGATCGGGTATAACAAAGTCCCCTGATCGAGTATAACAAAGTTCCCTAATCGAGTATAACAAAGCCCCCTGATCGAGTATAACAAATTCCCCTGAGCGAGTATAACAAAATCCCCTGATCGAGTATAACAAAGGCCCCTGATCGAGTTTAACAAAGGCCCATGATCGAGTATAACAAAGTCCCCTGGTCGAGTATAACAAACTCCCCTGGTCGAGTATAACCAAGTGCCCTGATCGAGTATAGGAAAGTCCCCTGAACGAGTATAACAAAGTCCCCTGAACGATTATAACAAAGGCCCCTGATCGAGTATAACAAAGTTCCCTGATCGAGTATAACAAAGGCCCCTGATCGAGTTTAACAAAGGCCCCTCATCGAGTATAACAAAGTCCCCTCGTCGAGTATGCAACAGCGTCCTCATCGAGTTTAACAAAGGCCCTCATCGAGTATAACAAAGTCCCCTGGTCGAGTATAACAAAGAACCTGGTCGAAAGTATAAACAAAGTCCCCTGATCGAGGATAGCAGCCCACCATGATCGGTTATAACAAAGTCCCTGAACGATTATAACAAAGGCCCCTGATCGAGTATAACAAAGTTCCCTGATCGAGTATAACAAAGGCCCCTGATCGAGTTTAACAAAGGCCCCTCATCGAGTATAACAAAGTCCCCTCGTCGAGTATAACAAAGGCCCCTCATCGAGTTTAACAAAGGCCCTCATCGAGTATAACAAAGTCCCCTGGTCGAGTATAACAAAGAACCTGGTCGAGTATAACAAAGTCCCCTGATCGAGGACAAGAAAGGCCCCTGATCGAGTATAACAAAGGCCCCTCATCGAGTATAACAAACTCCCCGGATCGAGTATAACAAAGTCCCCTGATCGAGTATAACAAAGGCCCCTGATGAAGTTTAACAAAGGCCCCTGATCGAGTATAACAAAGTCCCCTGGTCAAGTATAACAAACTCTCCTGGTCGAGTATAACAAAGTCCCCTGATCGAGTACAACAAAGTCCCCTGATCGGGTATAACAAAGTCCCCTGATCGAGTATATCAAAGTCCCCCTTATCGAGAATAACAAAGTCCCCTGATCGAGTATAACAAAGCCCCCTGATCAAGTATAACAAAGGCCCCAGATCGAGTATAACAAAGTCCCCTGGTCGAGTATAACAAAGTCCCCTGATCGAGTATAACAAAGGCCCGTGATCGAGTATAACAAAGGCCCCTGATCGAGTATAACAAAGTCCCCTCATCGAGTATAACAAAAACCCCTGATCGACTAAAACAAAGTCCCCGATCGAGTATAACAAAGTCCCCTCACCGAGTATAACAAAGTTCCCTGATCGAGTATAACAAAGCCTGTCAAGTAGAGTAAAAGTCCCCTGATCGAGTAACAAAGTCCCTGATCGGGTAAAAGGCCCCTTGATCGAGTATAACAAAGGCCCTCATCGAGTATAACAAAGTCCCATGACCGAGTATAACAAAGTCCTCCCATCGAATATAACGAAGTCCCTTGATCGAGTATAACAAATTCCCAATGATCGAGTAGAACAAAGTCCTCATCGAGTATAACAAAGGCCCCTGATCGAGTATAACAAAGTTCCCTAATCGAGTATAACAAAGACCCCTGATCGCGATAAGAAAGTCCCTGATCGACTATAACAATGTCCCTGATCGAAGTATATCAAAGGCCCTCGATCGAGTTTAACGAAGGCCCATGATCGAGTATAGCAAAGTCCCTGGTCGAGAATAAAAACTCTCCTGATCGAGTATAACAAAGTCCCCTGATTGGAGTATAACAAATTTCACTGAACGATTATTACAGGCCACTGATCGAGTTTAACAAAGTTCCTGATCGAATATAACAAAGCCCCTGATCGAGTATAACAAAGTCCCCTTTATCGAGAATAACAAAGTCCCTGATCGAGTACTCTGATCGAGAATATCAAAGTCCCTGATCGAGTATAACAAAGTCCCTGAACGATTATAACAAAGGCCCCTGATCGAGTATAACAAAGTTCCCTGATCGAGTTTAACAAAGGCCCTGGTCGAGTATAACAAAGGCCTCATCGAGTATAACAAAGGCCCTGATCGAATATAACAAAGTCCCCTGATCGAGTATAACAAAGGCCCTGATCGAGTTTAACAAAGGCCCCTGATCGAGTATAACAAAGTCCCTGGTCGAGTATAACAAAGACCCTCATCGAGTTTAACAAAGGCCCTCATCGAGTATAACAAAGCCCCTGACGAGTATAACAAACTCCTGGTCGAGTATAACAGAGAACCCTGGATGAGTATAACAGTCCCTGATCGAGTATAACAAAGCCCCTGATCGAGTATAACAGCGCCCTCATCGAGTATAACAAAGTCCCTGATCGAGTAAAAACAAAGTCCGCTTCATCGGTATAACAAAGTCCCATGATCGAGTATAACAAACTCCCTGATCGAATAATAACAAAGGCCCCTCATCAAATTTAACAAAGGCCCCATCGAGTATAACAAAGTCTCATGGTCTAGAGTATAACAAACTCTCCTGGTCGAATATAACAAAGTCCCTTGATCGAGTATAACAAAGTCCCTGATCGAGTATAACTAAGTCCCCTGAACGATTATAACAATGGCCCCTGATCGAGTATAACAAAGTTCCCTTTATCGAGTATAACAAAGCCCCCGGATCGAGGTAAACAAAGTCCCCTGATAGAGTTTAACAAAGGCCCCTGATCGAGTTTAACAAAGTCCCTGGTCGATATAACAAAGGCCCCTCATCGAGTTTTACAAAGGCCCCTCATCGAGTATAACAAAGTCCTCTGTCGAGTATAACAAAATCCCTGATTGAGTATAACAAAGTCCTTGAACGATTATAAATAAAGCCCTGATCAAGTATAACAAAGTCCCTGAACGAGTATAACAAAGTCCCTGATCGAGTATAACAAAGTCCTCACCGAAGTAAACAAAGTTCCTGATCGAGTATAACAGCCCACTCATAGAGTATAACAATGTCCCCTGATCGAGAGTAGCAAAGTCCCCTGATCGGGTATAACAAAGGCCCTGATCGAGTATAACAAAGTCCGCTGATCGGGTATAACAAAGTCCCTGATCGAGTATAACAAAGTTCCTAATCGAGTATAACAGCCCCCTGATCGAGTATAACAAATTCTGAGCGAGTATAACAAAGTCCCTGATCGAGTATAACAAAGGCCCTGGATCGAGTTTAACAAAGGCCCATGATCGAGATAGCAATAAATTTCTGGTCGAGTATAACAAACTCTGGTCGAATATAACAAAGTGCCCTGATTGAGTATAACAAAGTCCCTGATCGAGTATAACAAAGTCCCTGAACGATTATAACAAAGGCCCTGATCGAGTATAACAAAGTTCCCTGATCGAGTATAACAAAGGCCCCTGATCGAGTTTTAACAAAGGCCCCCATCGAAGTATAACAAAGTCCCTCGTCGAGTATATAACAAAGGCCCTCATCGAGTTTAACAAAGGCCTCATCGAGTATAACAAAGTCCCTGGTCGAGTATAACAAAGAACCTGGTCGAGTATAACAAAGTCCCCTGATCGAGTATAACAAATTCCCTGATCGAGTATAACCAAAGTCCCCTGATCTGAGTATAACAAAACTCAGTCGAGTAACAAAGTCCCTGATCGAGTATAACAAAGTCATCTAAATGATTCTAACAAATGCCCTCATCAAGTATAACAAAGCCCTCTGATCGAGTATAACAAAAGCCCCCCTCATCAGTATAACCAAAAGTTCCTGATCAAGTATAACAAAAAGTCCCTGAACGAGTATAACAAAGTCCCTGATCGAGTATAGCAAAAGTCCTCTGATCGGGTATGTAAGAAAACCCCTGATCCCAGACACTAACAAGGCCCTCATCCAAGTATAACAAAGTCCCCTGGTCAGGTATAACAAACTCCCCTGGTCGAGTATAACAAAGTCCCCTGATGGAGTATAACAAAGTCCCCTGATCGAGTATAACAAAGTCCCCTGAACGATTATAACAAAGGCCCTTGATAAAGTATAACAAAGTCCCCTGAACGATTATAACAAAGGCCCCTGATCAAGTATAACAAAGCCCCCTGATCAAGTATAACAATGTCCCCTCATTGAGTATAACAAAGTCCCCTGATCAAGCATAACAAAGTCCCCTAAACGAGTAGAACAAAGTTCCCTCATCGAGTTTAACAAAGGTCCCTCATCGAGAATAACAAATTCCTCTGATCGAGTATAACAAAGTCCCCTGAACGAGTATAACAAAGCCCCAGATCGAGTATAACAAAGTCCCCTCATCGAGTATAACAAAAACCACTGATCGAGTAAAACAAAGTCCCCGATCGAGTATAACAAAGACCCCTCACCGAGTATAACAAAGTTCCCTGATCGAGTATAACAAAGCCCCCTCATAGAGTATTACAAAGTCCCCTGATCAAGTATAACAAAGTCCCCTGATCGGGTATAACAAAGGCCCCTGATCGAGTATAACAAAGGCCCCTCATCGAGTATAACAAAGTCCCATGACCGAGTATAACAAAGTCCCCTCATCGAATATAACGAAGTCCCCTGATCGAGTATAACAAATTCCCATGATCGAGTAGAACAAAGTCCCTCATCGAGTACAACAAAGGCCCCTCATCGATTATAACAAAGTCCCATGATCGAGAATAACAAAGTCCCCTCATCGAATATAACAAAGTCCCCTGATCGAGTATAACAAATTCCCCTGATCGAGTATAACAAAGTCCCCTGATCGTGTATAACAAAGTCCCCGAACGATTATTACAAAGTCCCCTGATCGAGTATAACAAAGTTTCCTTGATCGAGTAAAACAAAGCCCCTGATCGAGTATAACAAAGTCCCCTGATCGAAAGTATAACAAGTTCCCTGATCGAGTAAAACAAAGACCCTCATTGAGTATAACAAAGTCCCCTGATCGAGTATAACAAAGTCCCCTGATCGAGTATAACAAAGTTCCCTAATCGAGTATAACAAAGACCCTGATCGAGTATAACAAAGTCCCTGATCGACTATAACAAAGTCCCCGATCGAGTATATCAAAGGCCCCTGATCGAGTTTAACAAAGGCCCCTGATCGAGTATAGTAAAGTCCCCTTGTCGAGAATAAAAACTCTCCTGGACGAGTATAACAAAGTCCCTGACTGAGGCAACAAATTTCACTGAACGATTATAACAAAGGCCACTGATCGAGTATAACAAAGTTCCCTGATCGAGTATAACAAAGCCCCCTGATCGAGTATAACAAAGTCCCCTGATCGAGTATAATAAAGTTCGCTAATCGAGTATAACGAAGACCCCTGATCGAGTATAACAAAATCCCCTGATCGACTATAACAAAGTCCCCTGATCGAGTATATCAAAGGCCCCTGATCGAGTTTAACAAAGGCCCCTGATCGAGTATAGCAAAGTCCCCTGGTCGAGAATAAAAAACTCTCCTGATCGAGTATAACAAAGTCCCCTGACTGAGTATAACAAATTTCACTGAACGATTATAACAAAGGCCACTGATCGAGTATAACAAAGTACCCTGATCGAGTATAACAAAGCCCCCTGATCGAGTATAACAAAGTCCCCCTTATCGAGAATAACAAAGTCACCTGATCGAGTATAACAAAGCCCCCTGATCGAGTATAACAAAGTCCCCTGATCGAGTATAACAAAGTCCCCTCACCGAGTATAACAAAGTTCCCTGGTCGAGTATAACAAAGCCCCCTCATAGAGTATAACAAAGTCCCCTGATCGAGTCTAACAAAGTCCCCTGATCGGGTATAACAAAGGCCCCTGATCGAGTATAACAAAGGCCCCTCATCGAGAATAACAAAGTCCCATGATCGAGTATAACAAAGTCCCCTCATCGAATATAACGAAGTCCCCTGATCGAGAATAACAAATTCCCATGATCGAGCAGAACAAAGTCCCTCATCGAGTATAACAAAGGCCCCTCATCGAGTATAACAAAGTCCCATGATCGAGAATAACAAAGTCCCCTCATCGAATATAACAAAGTCCCCTGATCGAGTATAACAAAGTCCATTGATCGAGTATAACAAAGTCCCATGATCGAGTACAACAAAGTCCCCTTAACGATTATAACAAAGGTCCCTGATCGAGTATAACAAAGTTTCCTGATCGAGTAAAACAAAGCCCCCTGATCGAGTATAAAAAAGTCCCCTGATCGAGTATAACAAAGTCCCCTGATCGAGTATAACAAAGTCCTCTGATCAATTATAACAAAGTCCCTGATCGGGTATAACAAAGGCCCCTGATCGAGTATAACAAAGGCCCCTCATTGAGTATAACAAAGTCCCATGATCGAGAATAACAAAGTCCCTCATCGAATATAACAAAGTCCCCTGATCGAGTATAACAAATTCCCATGATCGAGCAGAACAAAGTCCCTCATCGAGTATAACAAAGGCCCCTCATCGAGTATAACAAAGTCCCATGATCGAGAATAACAAAGTCCCCTCATCGAATATAACAAAGTCCCCTGATCGAGTTTAACAAAGTCCCCTGATCGAGTATAACAAAGTCCCATGATCGAGTATAACAAAGTCCCCTTAACGATTATAACAAAGGCCCCTGATCGACTATAACAAAGTTTCCTGATCGAGTAAAACAAAGCCCCCTGATCGAGTATAAAAAAGTCCCCTGATCGATTATAACAAACTCCCCTGATCGAGTATAACAAAGTCCCCTGATCGTGTATAACAATGTCCCCTGAACGATTATAATAAAGGCCCCTGATCGAGTATAACAAAGTTTCCTAATCGAGTAAAACAAGGCCCCCTGATCGAGTATAACAAAGTCCCCTGATCGAGTAAAACAAGGCCCCCTGATCGAGTATAACAAAGTCCCCTGATCGAGTATAACAAAGTCCCCTGATTGAGTATAACAAAAAGTCCCTGATTGAGTATAACAAGTCCCCTGATCGAGTATAACAGAAGTCCCCTGATCCGAGTATAACAAAGTTCCCTAATCCGGGTATAACAAGACCCTGATCAGGTACTCAAAAAGTCCCTGATCGACTATAACAAGGTCCTGATCAGTATATCAAGTCCCTGATCGAGAATAACAAAGGCCCCTAATCGAGTATAACAAAGTTCCCTGATCGAGTATAATAAAGCCCCCTCATCGAGTATAACAAAGTCCCCCTTATCGAGAATAACAAAGTCTCCTGATCGAGTATAACAAAGCCCCCTGATCAAGTATAACAAAGGCTCCAAATCGAGTATAACAAAGTCCCCTGATCCAGTATAACAAAGTTCCCTCACCGAGTATAATAAAGTTCCCTGATCGAGGATAACAAAGCCCCCTCATAGAGTATAACAAAGTCCTCTGATCGATTATAACAAAGTCTCCTAATCGGGTTTAACAAAGGCCCCTGATCGAGTATAACAAAGGCCCCTCATCGAAAATAACAAAGTCCCATGATCGAGTATAAAATAGCCCCATCATCGAATATAACAAAGTCCCCTAATCGAGTATAACAAATTCCCCTGATCGAGTAGAACAAAATCCCCTCATCGAGTATAACAAAGGCCCCTCATCGAGTATAACAAAGTCCCATGATCGAGAATAACAAAGTCCCTCATCGAATATAACAAAGTCCCCTGATCGAGTATAACAAAGTCCCCTGTTCGAGTATAACAAGGTCCCTGTTCGAGTCTAACATAGTCCCTTGAACGATTATAACAAGGCCCCTGATCGAGTATAACAAAGTTTCCTGATCGAGAGTAAAACAAAAGCCCCCTGATAGGTATAAAAAAAAGGTCCTGATCAGAGTATAACAAAGTCACCTGATCCGAGTATAACAAAAGTCCCTGATAAAGGTATAACAAAGTCCCCTGATCGAGTATAACAAAGTCCCTCATCGAGTATAACAAAGGCCCCTCATCGAGTATAACAAATTCCCATGATCGAGAATAACAAAGTCCCCTCATCGAATATAACAAAGTCCCCTGATCGAGTATAACAAAGTCCCCTGATCGAGTGTACCAAAGTCCCATGATCGAGTATAACAAAGTCCCTTGAACGATTATAACAAAGGCCCCTGATCAAGTATAACAAAGTTTCCTGATCGAGTAAAACAAAGCCCCGTGATCGAGTATAAAAAAGTCCCCTGATCGAGTATAACAAAGTCCCCTGATCGAATATAACAAAGTCCCCTGATCGAGTATAACAAAGTCCCTGATCGAGTATAACAAAGTTCCTGATCGAGTATAACAAAGGCCCTGATCGAGGTTTAACAAAGGCCCTGATCGAGTATAACAAAGTCCCTGATCAGCGAGTGTAACAAAGGCGGCCCTGATCGGGTTAACAAAGGCCCTGATCGAGTAGAACAAAAGTCCCTGGTCGAGTAAAAACTCCCCTGATCGAGTATAACAAAGGCCCCTGAACAGGTATAACAAAGTCCCCTGAACGATTATAACAAAGGCCCCTGAATGAGTATAACAAAGTCCCCTGATCGAGTCTAACAAATTCCTCTGATCGAGAATAACAAAGGCCCCTGATCGAGTATAACAAAGGCCCCTTATCGAGTATAACAAAGTCCCCCTTATCGAGAATAACAAAGTCCCCTGTTTGAGCATAACAAAGCCCCCTGATCAAGTATAACAAAGGCCCCAGATCGAGTATAACAAAGTCCCCTGATCGCGTATAACAAAGCCCCCTCATAGAGTATTACAAAGTCCCCTGATCGAGTGTAACAAAGACCCCTGATCGGGTATAACAAAGGCCCCTGATCGAGTATAACAAAGGCCCCTCATCGAGTATAACAAAGTCCCATGACCGAGTATAACAAAGTCCCCTCTTCGAATATAACGAAGTCCCCTGATCGAGTATAACAAATTCCCATGATCGAGTAGAACAAAGTCCCTCATCGAGTATAACAAAGGCCCCAGATCGAGTATAACAAAGTCCCCTGATCGCGTATAACAAAGCCCCCTCATAGAGTATTACAAAGTCCCCTGATCGAGTGTAACAAAGTCCCCTGATCGAGTATAACAAAGTCCTCTGATCGAGTATAACAAAGTCCCCTGATCGTGTATAACAAAGTCCCCTGAACGATTATAACAAAGGCCCCTGATCGAGTATAACAAAGTTTCCTGATAGAGTAAAACAAAGCCCCCTGATCGAGTATAACAAAGTCCCCTGACTGAGTATAACAAATTTCACTGAACGATTATAACAAAGGCCACTGATCGAGTATAACAAAGTTCCCTGATCGAGTATAACAAAGCCCCCTGATCGAGTATAACAAAAAGTCCCTGATCGAGTATAACAAATTCCCTGATGATCGGGGTATAACAAAGGACCCTGGTCGAGTATAACAAAGTCCCCTGATCGAGTATAACAAAGCCCAATCATCGAGTATAACAAAGTCCCCTGATCGAGTATTACAAATTCCCCTGATCAAGTATAACAAGTCCCCTGATCGATTATGACAAAGGCCCTTGATCGAGTATAACAAATGCCCCTGATCGAGTATAACAAAGCCCTTTCATCAGGAATAGCAAAGTCCCTTCATCGAGTATAACAAAGTCCCCTGATCTAGTAATACAAAGTCCCCTGGTCGAGTATAACAAATTCCCCGGATCGAGTATAACAAAGGCCCTGATCGAATATAACAAAGTTCCCCAATCGAGTATAACAAAAACCCTGATCGAGTTTAACAAAGGCCCTGATCGAGTATAGCAAAGTCCCTGGTCGAGAATAAAAACTCTCCTGATCGAGAATAACAAAGTCCCTGATTGAGTATAACAAAGTTCACTGAACGATTATAACAAAGGCCACTGATCGAGTATAACAAAGTTCCCGATCGAGTATAACAAAGCCCCTGATCGAGTATAACAAAGTCCCCTGATCGAGTATAACAAATTCCCTGATCGAGTATAACAAAGTCCGTTGATCGAGTATAACAAATCACCCTAATCAAGTATAACAAAGGCCCCTGATCGAGTATAACAAAGTACCCTGGTCGAGTATAACAAAGGCCCTGAACGAGGATAACAAAGTTCCTGATCTAGTATAACAAAGTCCCCTGATCGGGTATAACAAAGGCCCTGATCGAGTATAACAGGCCCCTCATCGAGTATAACAAAGTCCCATGATCGAGAATAACAAAGTCCCCTCATCGAATATAACAAATTCCCCTGATCGAGTATGACAAAGTCCCCTGATCGAGTATAACAAAGTCCCATGATCGAGTATAACAAAGTCCCCTGAACGATTATAACAAAGGCCCTGATCGAGTATAAACAAAGTTTTGATTGAGTAACAAAGTCCCCTGATCGTATTACAGTCCCTCATCGAGTATAACAAAGTCCCATGATCGAGTATAACAAAGTCCCCTCATAGAATATAACGAAGTCACCTGATCGAGTATAACAAAGTCCCCTAATCGAGTATAACAAAGTCCCCTGATCGAGTATAACAAAGTCCCCTGATTGAGTATAACAAAGTCCCCTCATCGAGTATAACAAAGTCCCCTGATCGAGTATAACAAAGTTCCCCAATCGAGTATAACAAAAACCCCTGATCGAGTTTAACAAAGGCCCCTGATCGAGTATAGTATAGTCCCCTGGTCGAGAATAAAAAACTCTCCTGATCGAGTATAACAAAGTCCCCTGATTGAGTATAACAAAGTTCACTGAACGATAATAACAAAGGCCACTGATCGAGTATAAAAAAGTTCCCTGATCGAGTATAACAAAGCCCCCTGATCGAGTATAACAAAGTCCCCTGATCGAGTATAACAAAGTCCCCTGATCGAGTATAACAAAGTCCGTTGATCGAGTATAACAAATCACCCTGATCAAGTATAACAAAGGCCCCTGATCGAGTATAACAAAGTACCCTGGTCGAGTATAACAAAGGCCCCTGAACGAGGATAACAAAGTTCCCTGATCGAGTATAACAAAGCCCCCTGATCGAATATAGCAAAGTCCCCTGATCGAGTATAACAAAGTCCCCTCACCGAGTATAACAAAGTTCCCTGACCGAGTATAACAAAGCCCCCTCATAGAGTATAACAAAGTCCCCTGATCGAGTATAACAAAGTCCCCTGATCGGGTATAACAAAGGCCCCTGATCGAGTATAACAATGGCTCCTCATCGAGTATAACAAAGTCCCATGATCGAGTATAACAAATTCCCATGATCGAGTAGAACAAAGTCCCTCATCGAGTATAACAAAGGCCCCTCATCGAGTATAACAAAGTCCCATGATCGAGAATAACAAAGTCCCCTGAACGATTAAGAGGTAAAGGCCCCTTGATCGAGTATAACAAAGTTTTTGATTCAGCAAAAACAAAGCCCCCAGATCGAGGGCAAAAGTCCTATGATCGAGGCAACAAAGTCCCTGACTGAACATAACAAAGTCCCTGATCGAGAATAACAAAGGCCCTGATCGAAGCGGAATAAAAGTCCCCTGATCGAGTATAACAAAGTCCCCTGATCGAGTATAACAAAGTCCCATGATCGAGAATAACAAAGTCCCCTCATCGAATATAACAAAGTCCCCTGATCGAGTATAACAAAGTCCCCTGTTCGAGTATAACAAAGTCCCCTGATCGTGTATAACAAAGTCCTCTGAACGATTATAACAAAGGCCCCTGATCGAGTATAACAAAGTTTCCTGATCGAGTATAACAAAGTCCCCTGATCGTGTATTACAAAGTCCCCTCATCGAGTATAACAAAGTCCCGTGATCGAGTATAACAAAGTCCCCTGATCGAGTATAACAAAGTCCCCTGATTGAGTATAACAAATTCCCTCATCGAGTATAACATAGTCCCCTGATCGAGTATAACAAAGTTCCCCAATCGAGTATAACAAAAAACCCTGATCGAGTTTAACAAAGGCCCCTGATCGAGTATAGCAAAGTCCCCTGGTCGAGAATAAAAAACTCTCCTGATCGAGAATAACAAAGTCCCCTGATTGAGTATAACAAAGTTCACTGAACGATTATAACAAAGGCCACTGATCGAGTATAACAAAGTTCCCTGATCGAGTATAACAAAGCCCCCTGATCGAGTATAACAAAGTCCCCTGATCGAGTATAACAAATTCCCCTGATCGAGTATAACAAAGTCCGTTGATCGAGTATAACAAATCACCCTAATCAAGTATAACAAAGGCCCCTGATCGAGTATAACAAAGTACCCTGGTCGAGTATAACAAAGGCCCCTGAACGAGGATAACAAAGTTCCCTGATCGAGTATAACAAAGTCCCCTGATCGGGTATAACAAAGGCCCCTGATCGAGTATAACAAAGGCCCCTCATCGAGTATAACAAAGTCCCATGATCGAGAATAACAAAGTCCCCTCATCGAATATAACAAAGTCCCCTGATCAAGTATAACAAAGTCCCCTATTCGAGTATAACAAAGTCCCCTGATCGTGTATAACAAAGTCCCCTGAACGATTATAACAAAGGCCCCTGATCGAGTATAACAAAGTTTCCTGATTGAGTATAACAAAGTCCCCTGATCGTGTATTACAAAGTCCCCTCATCGAGTATAACAAAGTCCCATGATCGAGAATAACAAAGTCCCCTCATAGAATATAACGAAGTCACCTGATCGAGTATAACAAAGTCCCCTGATCGAGTATAACAAATTCTCATGATCGAGTAGAACAAAGTCCCCTCATCGAGTATAACAAAGTCCCATGATCGAGAATAACAAATTCCCCTCATCGAATATAACAAAGTCCCCTGATCGAGTATAACAAAACCCCCTGATCGAGTATAAGAAAGTCCCCTGATCGTGTATAAAAAAGTCCCCTGAACGATTATAACAAAGGCCCCTGATCGAGTATAACAAAGTTTCCTGATCGAGTAAAACATAGCCCCCTGATCGAGTATAACAAAGTCCCCTGATCGAGTATAACAAAGGCCCCTGATCGAGTATAACAAAGTTCCCTAATCGAGTATATCAAAGACCCCTGGTCGAGAATAAAAAAACTCTCCTGATCGAGTATAACAAAGTCCCCTGAATGAGTATAACAAATTTCACTGAACTATTATAACAAAGGCCACTGATCGAGTATAACAAAGTTCCCTGATCGAGTATAACAAAGCCCCCTGATCGAGTGTAACAAAGTCCCCTGATCGAGTATAACAAATTCCCCTGATCGAGAATAACAAAGTTCCCTGATCGAGTATAACAAAGCCCCCTGATCGAGTATAACAATGTCCCCCTTATCGAGAATAACAAAGTTCCCTGATCAAGTATAACAAAGTCCCCTGAACGAGTAGAACAAAGTTCCCTCATCGAGTTTAACAAAGGCCCCTCATCGAGAATAACAAAGGCCTTTGATCGAGTTTAACAAAGGCCCCTGTTCCAGAATAACAAATTCCTCTGATCGAGTATAACAAAGTCCCCTGAACGAGTATAACAAAGCCCCTGATCGAGTATAACAAAGTCCCCCTTATCGAGAATAACAAAGTCCCCTGATCGAGTATAACAAAGGTCCCTGATCAAGTATAACAAAGCCCCTAATCGAGTATAACAAAGTCCCCTGGTCGAGTATAACAGAGTCCCCTGATCGAGTATAACAAAGGCCCCTCTTCGAGTATAACAAAGTTCCCTGATCGAGTATAACAAAGGCTCCTCATCGAGTATAACAAAGTCCCATGATCGAGTATAACAAAGTCCCCTCATCGAATATAACAAAGTACCCTGATCGATTATAACAAATTCCCCTGATCGAGTAGAACAAAGGCCCCTCATCGAGTATAAGAAAGTCCCCTGGTCGAGTATAACAAACTCCCCTGGTCGAGTATAACAAAGTCCCCTGATCGAGTATAACAAAGTCCCCTGATCGAATATATACCGAAGTCTCTGATCGAGTAAGGGCAACAAAGGCCCCTGAAAGAGTATAACAAAGTCCCTGATCACATAACAAAGTCCTGAACGAGTAGAACAAAGTCTCATCGAGTTTAATAACAAAGGCCCTCATCGAGAATAATAAAGTTCTTTTGATCGAGTTTAACAAAGGCCCCTGTTCCAGAATAACAAATTCTCTGATTGAGTATAACAAAAAGTCCTGAACGAGTATAACAAAGCCCCTAATAGAGTAGAACAAAGTCCCTCATCGAGTATATAAATAAAACCCTGATCGAGTAAAAACAAAGTCCCCATCGAGTATAACAGAAGTCCTCACTGAGTATAACAAAGTTCCCTAATCGAGTATAACATAGCCCCTCATAGAGTATAAATAAAGTCCCCTGATCGAGTATAACAAAGTCCCCTGATCGTATAACAAAGGCCCTGATCGAGTATAACAAAGGCCCCCATCGAGTATAACAAAGTCCCATGACCGAGTATAAACAAAGTCCCTCATCGAATATAACGAAGTCTCCTGGATCGAGTATACCGAAATCTCGTGATCGAGTAGAACAAAGTCCTCATCGAGTATATAACAAAGTCGCCTGTCAAGTATAACAAAGTTCTTGATCGAAAGTATAACAAAGTTCCCTAATCGAAAGTATAACAAAGACGCCTCTTTTCAGTATAACAAAGTCCCCTGATCGAGTATAACAAAGTCCTCGATCGAGTATAACAAAGGCCCCCTTGATCGAGCTTAAAAAGGCCCTGATCGAGTATAACAAAGTCTCCTTGTCGAGTATAAAAACTCCCCTGATCGAAAGTATACGAAAGTCCCTGGATCGAGTATAACAAAGTCATCTAAATGATTATAACAAAGGCCCTGGATCAAGTATAACAAAAGCCCTAATCAAGTATAACAAAGCCCCCTCATCGAGTAAAACAAAGTTCCCTGGATCATATAACAAAGTCCCTTTGAACGAGTAACAAAGTCCCTGATCGACATAGCAAAGTCCCCTGATCGCAGGGCGAAAGGCCTCAATCGAGTATAACAAAGGCCCTCATCGAGTATAACAAAGTCCAATGATCGAGTATAACAAAGTCCTCTCATCGAATATAACAAAGTCCTGATCGATTATAACAAATTCCCTTGATCGAAAGTAGAACAGAGGCCCTCATCGAAGTATAACAAAGTCCTCTGGTCGGCATATAACAACCCCCTGGCGCATAACAAAGTCCCCTGATCGAGACATAACAAAGTCCCCTGAACGATTATAACAAAGTCCCTCATCAAGTATAAATAAAGCCCCCTGATCGAGTATAACAGCACTCATTGAATATAACAAAGTCCCCTGTTCAAGTATAACAAAAGTCCCCTGAATGAGTAGAAGTTGCCTTCATCGAGCTTCAACAAAGGCCCTCATCGAGTAACAACAAAGGCCTTTGATCGAGTTTAATTAAATCTCCCTGTTCCAGTATAACAAAGTCCCCTGAATGAGCATATAACAAAAGCCCTGGATCGAGTATATAACAAAGTCCTCTTATCGAGAATAACAAAGTCCCCTGATCGAGTATAACAAAGCCCTTCATCAAG
>NW_024724159.1:0-63176 GCF_018991925.1 Homarus americanus | reverse complement strand
GGGATCAAAAATCCTACTACTACTACTACTACTAAAAAAAACATAATCAAAACAAAAAAACAATAATAATAATAATAATAATAATAACAATAAAGGAAACGCACACATTCTCCCTTTTATATCTGTTTAATTTAATGACAACACTGATTAAATTTTAAGCCTTTCCTCTCCTCACCCTCTCATCGCCTTTCCTGAGACCTCCCACACTTTGTAATTTATAAATTAATCTGAGAGTTCACTTCATAACCTTGTTTAAATGTTCCATTCCAGGAGGAGGTACATACTCGTATTCTCCTAATTGCTAAGAAAGAAATTAATATTTTACTTGTCCGGGGAAGAAAACCACGACTTGATATTGGAAGTTTCGTGAGATAATTTGGGGGTTGAATAATACAAGACCTAAGCTAACCTAACCTAACCTAACCTAGCCTAACCTAACCTAACCGAGCGGAGTCTTAGAGAGTAATAATATAATACTGAAGAGTAGGAATATTATCAATGTTATAGTTGTCTTAGTTTAATGCGAGTTTTGGTTCTTTAGTATGTATTATTTGGGTCCATTAGTGTGTATTTGGGTCCATTAATATTTGTTCAGGACGTTTAGTATGTGTTTGGGTTCTTTAGTTTGTGTTTGTACCCTTCAGTATGTGTTTAGGTTCTTTAATGCGTGTTTGGATCATTTAGTGCGTATTCGGGCCTCGTAAAACACTAATTTATCAATTATTCCCAGCATGGCTTCACAAGTGGGCGTTCATGTCTGACAAATCTATTATCATTCTTTTCAACTGTTTTCGAATCTTGTATAACGGACACGATTATGATGTGGTTTATCTAGACTTTAGCAGATCCTTCGATAGGGTCCCGCACGAAAGACTAATACGTAAAGTGGAGTCACATGGAATTGGAGGAGATATTCTAAACTGGATTAGGGCGTGGTTACAGGATAGGAAACAGCGAATAAGCATTAACGGCACTAAAACCCTCACTAGTGGAGTACCCCAAGGCTCAGTACTTGGACTATTACTATTTGTTATATAAATAAACCACATAGATAGTGGCGTACACAGCGACGTAAGTAAATTTGATGACGACAGTAGAATAGGGAGTGTGATTAAATCTGACGAGGACTCCGCAAAACTACAGGAAGATCTAAAATTTTCGCATGGTCTTGAAAAATGGCAGATTAGATTTAATGTGGACAAATATAAAGTACTTAGCCTAGGAGACGTAAATAGAGAAACTAGATATCAAGTGAACACCGTCAATATAGAGAAATGTGACTGTGAGAAAGATTTAGGGGTAATGATAAGTAGAAATCTTAAACTAAGACAACAATGCGTATTTGCTCGAAACAAGGCTTACAAAGTACTTGGGTTCATGCAAAGGAGTCTTAGTTACAAGACAAGTGATGTTATCCTAAAACTATATAATGCGCTTGTGTTTGGGCCCTTTATTGTATGTTTGCGTTTTTTAGTATTTTTTTTTTTTACAGGGATTAGCCCACCCGGGGACAGGTCACTGACCCACATCGGGGCCTGGGGGCAATAATAATAATAATGATGATGATGATGATGATGATGACGTGATGATGGTAGTGATGATGATGGTATTGATGATGGCTCTGATAAAGCTGATGATAGTAGTGATGATGATGATGATGGTAGTGATGATGGTGGTAATGATTATGCTGATGATGGTAATGATTATCATGATGATGGTAGTGATGATAATGATGGTAGTGATGATAATGATTATCATGATGATGGTAGTGATGAGGTTGATGATGGTAGTGATGATGATGGTATTGATGATGGCTCTGATAAAGCTGATGATAGTAGTGATGATGGTGATGATGGTAGTGGTGATGATGATGGTAGTGGTGATGATGGTAGTGATGATGATGGTAGTGGTGATGATGGTAGTGGTGATGATAGTAGTGGTGATGATGGTAGTGATGATGATGATGATGATGATGATGATGATGATGATGATGATGATGATGATGATGATGATGATTTATAGTGAATAAATTTTATAATCAGAAATACAAAAATGTAAAGAAGATCATGAGTGAGAAACAATATATGAATGTTGTGTTGTCAATAGTAAGAGAAACTATTGAGACCCTGCAATTGTGTGTAAATGAGGCAGAAAGTCAGATTAGTAACCTGGGACTTGGTCACACTTTTTTTTGGTGCCATATGGCAGCAGGGTCTACCATTAGACAATACAATATACTTTCAATATCTTCCCAGGCGGTAGTACCCCCCTGTTTGATAGCTGTCTACTACCTACAACTTACTATGTTTTTGGGCCCATTAATATATGTGTTTGGAGCCTTTAGTATGTGTTTGGAGCCTTTAGTATGTGTTTCGAGCCTTTAGTATGTGTTTTGAACCTTTAATATGTGTTTAGTATGTGTTTGGGGACTTTAGTATGTGTTTGGAGCCTTTAGTATGTGTTTTGAACCTTTAATATGTGTTTAGTATGTGTTTGGAGCCTTTAGTATGTGTTTCGAGCCTTTAGTATGTGTTTTGAACCTTTAGTATGTGTTTAGTATGTGTTTGGGGACTTTAGTATGTGTTTTGAACCTTTACTATGTGTTTGGGGCCTTCAGTATGTATTTGGGGCCTTTAGCGTGTGCTTGGGTCTTTTATTTTGTGTTTGGATCCTTTAGTATGTGTTTGGGTCCTTTAGCGTGTGTTTGGGTCTTTTATTTTGTGTTTGGATCCTTTAGTATGTGTCTGGGTCCTTTAGCGTGTGTTTGGGTCTTTTATTTTGTGTTTGGGTCTTTTAGTATGTGTCTGGGTCCTTTAGCGTCTGTTTGGGTCTTTAAGTATGTGTTTGGGTCCTTTATTATGTGTTTGGATCCTTTAGTATGTGTTTGGGTCCTTTGGGTCCTTTATTATGTGTTTGGATCCTTTAGTATGTGTTTGGGTCCTTTAGCGTGTGTTTGGGTCTTTTAGTATGTGTTTGGGTCCTTTAGCGTGTGTTTGGGTCTTTAAGTATGTGTTTGGGTCCTTTAGTATGTGTTTGGATCCTTTAGTTTGTGTTTCGATCTTTTAGTATGTGTTTAGGTTTTTTATTTTGGGTCCTGCGTCTCCTCCATCCTACCTCACCTTTACCTTATCTGACGGTCAACCAACCCAGCCTCCAGACTATCCCAGTTTAGTGACTCAGTAAACACATAAGTTAGATAGGTGGGCCTCCTTCCCTTTCTCTGCTGCTGATGACACCCGATGAGTTCTGTAACACCTCCTCCCACCTCCCCAAGTCCCTCTTCAATTTTCCTGTTCTCTCTCTCTCTCTCTCTCTCTCTCTCTCTCTCTCTCTCTCTCTCTCTCTCTCTCTCTCTCTCTCTCTCTCTCTCTCTCTCTCTGTCTCTCTTTCTCTTTTAGTCCCCCCGCACTTCCCACCTTTTCCCTCCCTTCCCTTCGTAGGTACTCTCCCTCCCTTCCCTACTCCTCTCCCTCCCCTAGTGCCTCCTTACGTTCCCTTACGGCCACGTAATCTCTCCTTCGCCCCTAGCAATGTTCACTCTACAGGAATATGGCGCTCACATCTCTCTCTCTCTCTCTCTCTCTCTCTCTCTCTCTCTCTCTCTCTCTCTCTCTCTCTCTCTCTCTCTCTCTCTCTCTCTCTCTCTCTCTCTCTTCAGCCCCTTAGGGAAGAGAGCGAGGTCGCACAAGTGGCTCGACAAATTCGGTTTAAGTCAATAATGCTTTGCTAATTATTGCTGGTACTTGCCGGAGGAGGACTTGGGGACGTCATTAAGTGTAGGAGGCCGGGCAGCTCCGGGCGGGTGGCACTGTCTGGAGGGGAAGTTCTCCTCGTCTCTCTCTCTCTCTCTCTCTCTCTCTCTAGCTTCTCCTTCTAGTCCTCTCTGGTATCTCTGCTTTCTTCACTTCCTTCATTATCTTACTGTCTTCTTCTTCTTCTTCCTTCTTTTTTTTATCTTCTATTTTCGTCTTCTCTATATCCTCCGCTTTCTCTCTCTGGGCTGAACTGGAGGAATATCTAAGAGGAATTCAAGTCAGAATCATGAACTCTGATCTAGAAGAAGTGAGAAATGCAGAGAGACCTGACAGTTGTAGCATTAGTAAATATGACAAATATTGTGACTAGATGTAACCGGTATGGCCAGCATAAGGACAGAACCAGACAATGTGATGAAGTCGTGGCCAGAATTAGGCTAGGATACAGACACATCTGGCAAGTTGGTAACGCTGTACCCATACCGGAACACTCAGCATGTAAACTTTGTGATAAACCTTTAAAGCATACACTTGAACACTATATTATTGAATGTGACACTGTCAAAGACTTCAGGCCACCTGACTTATTGTATCTTGAACTTTGTAATTACTACAATGAATCGGGGGTGCTTGAGGACATTCTTGCTGTTTATCCCAAATTTGTTAGCCCACACTGATTAGTCTTCAATTAGAATATGACGTCCAATGTAGGTGAACCATTGACCTATATATACTGCTAATGAATATGATGTATTTCTTTGTGTACGAACCTCTCTGTCCTGCATGGCAGTGAACAGTGACATTACCCACATGAATCTGACATATATATACTGTCAATGAATATGATGCATTTCTTTGTGTACGAACCTCTGTCCTGCATGGCAGTGAATAGTGACATTACCCACATGAATCTGACCTCTATATATATAGCTGTTAATGAATATGTTGTATTTCTTTGTGTATGAACCTCTGTCCTGCGTGGCAGTGAGAAGTGATACCACTCTTAGTGTCAAGACCAGACTGAATTACTCAGAATAGGCAAACTGTACTACAAGCTTTGTCAATAAATTTGTTCAGCTAACTAAATAAGAGGAACTGTCTCCCTTTTCCTTCCTCTTTCCATTCCTCTCTGCTCTCGTTCTCATTTTAATTTTCTAATTACTTTCCCTCTCATTCTTTCATTCTCCTTTTCTTTTCCCCCTTCCTCTTTTCTCTACGTTTCTTCTCCTTTTGTCTACCATCACTTTCGCCTTTTCTTATCCTCTACTTCCTGCCCATTTATTTCTTCCTCCCTTTCTTCTTCATTTTAATCATCTTCCTCCCGCTACTACTTTTCAAATATCTTCCTCCCTCTTTTTGTTTTTCTATTTTCTTTTTCTCTTTATTTCCTTCCTTTCTTTCCCCCGTCTTCCTCATTCTTCTCCCTCATCTTTTTCTTCCCTTCTCCTTCTGTTTATGACTTTTAGCTTGGCCTTCTCATCTCCTTTTACATATCAATTCTCCTCTTTTTGTACTTATTTTTTCTTGTTCTGTTTTCTTTGTCCAATTTTCACCTTTTCTTCCTTCACTCATTCCTTTCCTCCTTTTCCTGGTCACCTCTCCTCTCTTATTTCATCTCTTCTCTCATTCATCCTTCTCCTTTCCTCCATTCCTCCTTGTCTTCTCTCACCCTCTTCCTCCACCCACCCACCTCCTCCTTGACTCCTCTCTCCTGTCCCCTGAAGCAGGACACAATATTATTAATTGCTACCAAGTAGAGTCTTTAGGCGCGCCACTCATCTGTTGTTAGTTAGTGTAATAACTTTATTGACAAGACTAGAGTTACAGTTTTACTTAATCTCAGTTAGTCAGGTGTTGATAATGAGGTTGTTGTTGTTTACTGCTCAGGGTTCATGCATAAGAGGAAGTGTATGTCTTTATAAGTCGCAGGTTTAGAATATCACTGTGTATAAGTTCTTTATGTTAGTGTCGTGTATAACAGCTTCATTCAAGTTACTAAGGATATCCGGACTGATAATGTAAGTGTTACAAAATCAAACTAGAATCGTATGTAGGAAACGTCACTCTAAATCCGTAAATAATTGTTTCCAGGTAAATGATAAAAATTTAACTGAACCTTACACAATGCCCATCATGTCAACACGTATTCTATTAATGTCGTCAATTATCTTATTGAAACTGTTCCTGAGTTTCATAATAATTTTGATGCATATCTTCAGTCAGATAAGGTAATGAACTGACCTTCTCTCCTGTCACTGAGAACGAGTTAATAGAGGTCATCAAACAGTTGGGAGAAGTTGCCGCGGGGAGTGACAACATTCCTCAGGGCATCATCAGGACAGTAGAGTGGCTCCATCACTGATACAGATCGGTAATTCTTAAAAAGGTCCTAATTTCTAGACTTGAACATAGTTAGGAATCTTGCAGTTTTTAATATACTCATCATCAACAACCACACAGCTGTCTTTCAATAATGATATTTTAAACTCTTTGATGATAAACTGTAAACAGTTGAAGTTTTCCTAGATATCTCTAATGCCTCTGACGCCGCACGCCTTCCAGTCTCATCACTATATCATTAGTCCCTTAGCTAACAGGTGATTTACATCTTATCTAGCAAACCGGAATCTGGATGTTACCTTTAATGACTATCAGACTGATCATTCGTCTACCTTGTATGGTGTCCCCAAGGCTCCATTCTTGAACCTATATAGTTTTTGGTATATAAATGGTAGGCCTATAGTTAATTCCAGCACAACTATGAAATACAAAATATTTTCTGAGGAAAGTTGTCTTTATCCCAGCTAAGCAGATCCTCTTTACTTAATATATACGTGAAAGGTAAGTTGGCTTTAAAGTTTTAAATTTTAAAATTTTACAGGTAGAAGGTAGTAGGTAGCTATCAAACAGGGAGGTATTACCGTCTGGGGAGATATTGGAAGCATAATGTATTGTTTAAGGGTAGACCCTGCTGCCATATGGCATCACGAAAATTGTGACCAAGTCCCAGGTTGCTGATTTGACTACCTGCCTCATTTACACACAATTGCAGGGTCTCGAGTGTTTCTCTTACTACTGACAACACAACATACATATATTGTTTCTAATTTTTTATTTATTATGTCGTTTTTATATTTATTTATTATTATTATTATTATTATTATTATTGTTATTATTATTATTATTATTATTATTATTATTATTATTATTATTATTATTATTATTATTATTATTATTATTATTTTTATTATTATTATTATTATTATTATTATTATTATTATTATTATTATTATTATTATTATTATTATTATTGTTACTATTATTATTATTATTGTTATTATTATTATTATTATTATTATTATTATTATTATTATTATTATTATTATTATTATTATTATTATTATTATTATTATATTTTCGCCCCCTCGGCCCTGATGTGGGTCAGCTAATGTAAGGCACTGGATAATATGCAATTAATTGAAACGGAACGTTGATAACACCGATGAATTGTTTTTCCACAAGAAAAAAAACTGACCTTCAGACTTGTCCTTTCTGTACCATGAAAATGCATTTCAAAGCACTAAGGCGCCTGGGGGTTATTAGTGATGCCCGACAATGTTTGAATAAAAAATATATTCAAATAAGAACAAGAAACAATGCTGTCTCCTGTACTTACTCGCCGGTCGCTTACCTTAAGAATTCTATGTCTGTAATAGTCTTATTACCTGCACTTAGCCTCCATCTTTACTGCCTAACGAATACATACTAGGAAAAAATATCTGATTACATTAACCAGTAATCTAATAACTTGAAGCTGTTAAAATATGTTGACAAGTGCTTATCAAGGAGCCTTATTTATTTTTAGATATATTACCCCACTTACAGAATGATTAATTGTTTTATTTCGGGACACACTATATAATATTTTTCATATATACCCTAATATTGACAGATTGTGTATCTTATATGTTTCTATTGTATCCATCATCAACTGAAAATTTAGCCTCAGTTTCTTTTCAGCTACAACCACATAGGGGAAACAGGTAAATAAATACGTTCTATAATTATCAGATATGGCCAGTGCTATGTGTGGTCTTGGGTATGAGAGTTTGTTGACCAAACTGGAGTGGTCCATGGAAAAATTGGCCAAGGCCAATGAAGAAATTGAGAGGGCCACGTTGGAGAACCTGAAATTAAAAGAAGAGCTGGCGAAGTTAAAAGGGGAGGCTGGACGAGTAAAGCCAGTGTCTGACGAAAACTCAAGCGAGTGGAAAGTTGTGAGTAATGGGAGGACCAAGCTGGTGGTGAAGAAGTACACCAAGGATACGTCAACAGCCACAACAACAGCTAAGTGTACCAACTCGTTCAGTCCCTTGATAGACGAATTGGACGTTAGTACAGTCAGGGACAGGGAAGACAAGGAAGGTATAAAAACTTTAATTGTTGGTGACTCACAGGTAAGGTACATGGACAGGGCCTTTTGTGGTAAAATCAAAAATAGGATGAGGGTGTGTTTGCCAGGAGCTGGGGTGGGGGATATAATTGACAGGATGGACAATATCTTGTCTGGTAATGGGAACAAACCCATTATCTGCCTCAGTGCAGGAGGCAATGATATTGGCCGGTGTAGGAGCGAGGAGCTTCTTGATAAGTTCAAAGCAGCTATAGATCGTATTAGGACTAAGGGAGGGATCCCTATCATATGCTGTGTCCTGCCTAGAAGGAGAGTTGGCAGTGAATGGTTGTCAAGGGCGGTTGGTGTCAACGACCGTCTTGGCAGATATTGCAAGTCAATATCAGTCCCATTCATTGACAACTGGGACAACTTCTATGGCAGAAGGGACCTTTATGCTAGGGATGGGGTGCACCTGTCTAGGAATGGAGTAGCAACCCTGGCTGGAGCTCTAGAGGGGGCAGTTCAAAAGATATCGAAATCTTTAAACTGCTAGGAGAACATATGAGCACGGGGGTGGAGGAGACTGCAGTGGGAGTGGGTAAACAAAGTGAAAGATTACAGGGAAATAGTGTTAGGAATGATGACAAAACTAAATTAGACAGGGAGTTTAAAACTAAACGCGGTAAAGGGAGGACTCATAACACGACTAACTTAAATGTATACTACGCGAACAGTAGAAGTATGAGAAACAAAAAGGATGATATTAGGGCCTTGGTATGTACCGAAAAAATCGATATAATAGCATTCACTGAAACATGGATCAACCTAGACACACATGAGTTACCAGTCGAATACCAAATTGCGGGTTACAAACTGTTCCATACCGATAGGCAGACCAGGAAAGGAGGCGAAGTAGCAATCTATGTTAGAGATAATCTGAAGTGTGAAATAAATAAGGAAATAAAAACTGAGAGGAGTACAGAAACAATTTGGATAGAATTAAGCGACGGTCGGGAAAAATTAATCACAGGAGTAATATATAGACCTCCCAATCTTGATAGAGTCAAAGAGCGACTTATCTGGGATGAAATGCGCAGGGCTTCCATACACAACAAAGTCTGTATAGTAGGCGACTTTAACCTTGGCCAAATAGATTGGACTGACCTTACAGGTAACTCAGAATCAGAAGATTTTCTCGAGACTATCTAGGACTGTTTTCTAAGTCAACATATAACTGAACCCACACGGGGTAATAATATACTCGATTTAGTTCTGTCAAACAGAGAAAACCTCATTAGCAGGGTCGAGGTAGGGAACGAATTTGCAAACAGCGATCACAAAGAAATTAGATTCCAGTTAGACTTTCAGGGCAGACGTAAGGAAAATTCCACTAAAGTACCAGATTTCAGAAGGGCGAACTTTGACAGTTTAAAGAGGCAGCTGAGAGAGGGGGTGTCGCGCTTGGCCGTGAACCTGTCGGATGACACCGACCTGATAACGAGATCTGAGATTGCCGAGTTCCACGACAATTTAAATAGTGAGTTACTTAATGCACAAAGGCAGAACATACCATAAAAAAAACTCAAATCAGACAACAATGACCCTAAATGGATTAATAATTATTTAAGGAACATCATTGGCCAAAGGAAGGCTATAGGTAGAAGGATAAATCGTGGCGAAGTTCACCTCCGGGACTATTATAGGGTATTGGCGAGTAGGGTTAAAACCGAGATAAGGAAAGCAAAGAGGAATAATGAGGTAAGGATAGCAAGGGAGGCGAAGACAAACCCCAAAGGATTCTACCAAATGTATCAAACAAAAACACGAGAAACGATTGGACCAATACGGTCAGACACCGGCGAGCTCACTGATAACGACAGAGAAATGAGCAATAATTTGAATAAATATTTTTCAACAGTTTTCACCACCGAAAATTTAAACATGATACCCGAGGCACCGACTCTATTCAGAGATAGTGAAGAAAACAAATTAAGTGAGATAGTAGTGACTAGTAACGATGTTAGTAAGCAAATAGACAAACTAAAGCCTAATAAGTCACCTGGTCCCGATGAGATATTTGCCAGAGTATTAAAGGAATGTAAGGAAGAGCTTAGTATGCCCTTAGCAAAGTTGTTTAACATGTCCTTAAAAACAGGTGTAGTACCAGAATCCTGGAGGATAGCGAATGTAATACCGATTTTCAAGAAGGGGGATAGATCACTATCCTCTAACTACCGCCCAATCAGTTTAACATCAATAGTAGGCAAATTACTGGAAGCAATCATCTCAAACTCTATTCGAAATCACCTGGAGAAGCACAGATTGATCAATGATTCCCAGCATGGCTTCACAAGCGGACGCTCTTGCCTAACTAATCTATTAACATTCTTTTCATCAGTTTTCGAATCGGTGGACGAGGGGCACAATTATGATGTGGTATATCTCGACTTTAGCAAAGCCTTCGACAGAGTCCCCACGAAAGACTAATTAGAAAGGTAGAAGCACATGGCATCAAAGGTGACATCCTTAAATGGATTAGGGCGTGGTTACAGGACAGGAAACAGCGAGTGAGCATTAACGGCACTAAGTCCCATTGGAGCAACGTCACAAGTGGTGTTCCCCAAGGCTCAGTACTTGGACCATTATTATTTATATATACATAAACGACATAGATATCGGCATAGACAGCAACATAAGTAAATTTGCTGATGACACTGAAATAGGACGTGTTATTAAATCTGACGAGGACTCGGCAAAACTACAGGAAGATCTAAACAAGTTTTTCTAATGGTCTGAAAAATGGCAGATGAAATTCAACGTCGACAAATGTAAAGTACTCAGTATAGGAGATGTAAACAGGGAAACCAGATTCCAGATGAACAACGATGCCATAGAGAAATCCGACTGCGAAAGAGATTTAGGAGTAATGATAAGTAGGAACCTTAAACCAAGTAAACAATGTGTTTTTGCTCGTAACAAGGCTAATAAAGTACTTGGGTTCATACAAAGGAGTGTTAGTTACAAGACTAGCGAGGTCATCGTAAAACTGTATCTTGCTCTTGTGAGACCACACCTGGACTACGCAGTTCAGTTCTGGTCACCGTATTACAGAATGGATATAGAATCCTTGGAAAGAATTCAGAGGAGAATGACAAGACTAATCCCGGGCATTAGGAACCTTGAATATAGAGACAGGCTAAAGCATCTTAATTTGCACTCCCTCGAGAGACGTAGAGCGAGGGGCGACCTGATAGAGGTGTATAAGTGGAAGGCAGGGCTAAACAAAGGGGACATTACAAAGGTACTCAAACTATCCAACCAGGAGCGAACTTGTAACAATGGTTTTAAATTAGATAAATTTAGATTTAGGCGTGAAATCGGTAAACACTGGTTTGGAAACAGAGTAGTGGATGAATGGAACAAGTTACCAAATATCATCATTAACTCGAATACGCTGAATAGCTTCAAACATAGGTTGGATGCTTATATGAGCAATCTGGGTTGGGTGTAAACGGGACTGCCCAGTATGGGCCAATAGGCCCGCTGCAGTTTCCACCATTCTTATGTTCTTATGTTCTTATGTTTTTACTCACCCAACCGAACCTATCCTGTGCATTTGGTATATTTGTAAACATTTCAGACTTAATATGTCTTATCGAAACCTTTTCAAGACGGCTATAGTTCTTAAAAGACTTAGCTGTACCACTATCATTACTACGAGTATTATACTACTTTTATTTGTAACATTCTGGTGAATTTACTATTTTCAGTTAATTTAAATTATTTTTGTCAGTTAAACACACACACACACACACACATATATATATATATATATATATATATATATATATATATATATATATATATATATATATATATATATATATATATATATATATATATATATATATATATCTTCATAAAATCACACGGGAAAAGGGATTTTATCAAGATTTATCTAATCCACGCTTTCTTTGTGGATCTACATGAAATATATATATATATATATATATTTATTTATTTATTTATTCATATCTATATATATATATTTAAGCATAAAGGGGTGGTTAGAGTCTGTTCTCGGAGGTCAGGTGTAGATCAAGAGATCAAGAACTATGAATCAGGGGTCAGATATTTTAGGTGTAGGGTCAAGAGGAATTAGTGGCTAATGGCTACACATACCTACCCGTGATGATGGTGGAAGCCCCTGTGTTAATGACCAATATGCTCCTGCTGCTTCACCTCCATCATTGGACTTAAAATACTTGCTGGGACACATTACTGCTCGTTATTACAATGAGAAAATTTCAGCGTACATCATTTTGTTTGTGTAGAAACGTTGGCATATAAGTTTCTGTTCTATGTATAGTTAAATGAATTTTTGTAAATGTTATTAAATGTTGAAGGAAAGTTGAAAGTTTAGTCGAGTTTTAAGAAATTTTAGTAGGAACTAAGAAGTAAATTTCTAGGTGAACTTCCTGCCAGGCGAGTAAAATGATAATGTCAACCTGAATCTGTTCCGAGTCACTCGAGTCTCTGCCGAGTTATTTTTCCTGTCTGACAGTGTTTTATATACAATATGCAGAACAGCTTAAGCACCTGCAGCCTCGAGAGGTCCCAGCAGCGTGAGGTACACACCTGCCAACACTTGCCCCTTGGAGAAAATTTTGTATATATTTGAAGTGGAAAATTTTAAGTTATTATTATTATTATTATTAGTAGTAGTAGTAGTAGTAGTATTAGTATTACAAAGACTCTCCCTTCATTCGACGTCATTAATTTATGTTTCTGATGCTATTATTATTCTCCGCCGTGAAGTTAAGCGTGTGTGCAGGTATAAGTCAAATGCTGGAGAATAAGTTAAAAATGTGTGTGTGTGTGTGTGTGTGTGTGTAATAATAATAATAATAATTAACAGTTAATTAACATACCATGGCAGCCCGAAGGCTGAAAATATACAATGAACAGAGATGATAAGTTACAAATGGTGGAATCGGGGAGTGGGCCACTTGACTGACAAAAGCTTTCAATACAAAAACATAAGAAACATAGTCAACATAAAGATTAACTATAGATCTGGTACTGAATGAGCTGCTCTTGTAAACATTCTTGTGACCTCACTGGATGACCGTTGCGTTATACCTGGCCGCTAATCCGCAACCTCACTACAGGTGCAGATGCACCATGGGGTCCGGGTAGGTACTTCAGCTCACACAGGGTGTTGGAGATGGTTCTTGTTCCTCATATGATGAAGTTAGGAATTCATAGTTCCTCCCCTGGGTGGAGTAAGGAGTCCTCATTTCTCTCTTGATGTAGTTTGGAGTCTTTCTTGGCTTCCCATCCAGTGTTGGTGGTGGTGAGTATACCGCGGACTGGGTGTGTTAGATCCGCGTTAGGCCAACATTGACCACTAAGCACTGATAGGAGCAAAAGAAGATAAGGAGTCTGCAATAGGCCGGTTGGCCTGTGCATGGCAGCTCCTGTTGAGAGTTACTACCACTCTCTATCATCCATGAATCTATCTAGCCTCCTTTTAAAACTTTCCAGCGTTTCAGCACTTACTACAAAGTTGCTAAGCTTGTTCCACTCGTCTACAACCCTATTTGTTCTTCCACTATTAAATACGCTGCACTTGCTGGTGTTGAATTTCATTTGCCATTTTTCTGACCACTCTTGCAGTTTATTTAAATCATCCTGTAGTGCATTTGCATCCTGCCCTGAATTAATCTGCCGCCCTATTTTGGTGTCATCCGCAAACTTGCTTATGTCACTGCTGATCCCAGTATCTAGATCGTTTATGTAGATTATGAACAAGAGTGGGCAAATTACTGACCCCTGGGAAACCCCACTGGTTACACAGCCCCACTCAGATTTAACACTATCTACGCTAACCCTCTGTGTTATATCGGTGAGCCATGATTTTATCAAATTTAAGACTTTCCCCTCGATACCATGAGCCTTAACTTTTCTCAGAAGCCTCTGTTGCGGTATTCTGTCAAACGCTTTGCTAAAGTCTTAGTAAATAACATCGTAATTTTCGTCATTATCTATTACCTGGAAGACTGGGGTGGTTCTTCTTCTGTCCATTTGTTAGATAGGGTGGAATCAAAGGCATTTCGTCTTATTAATTCTCCTCCTTTAATTGATAGTTTTTCTTCCCTTTCCCTTCGCCGAAATGTTGTTTCACTCTCTTCCTTTTACAGGTACTTTAACGGGCAATATCTTACCCGCGGTGCCCACCGTTTCTCTGTGGTTGTCGGTCACACTAGATTAACTCGTTATTGTGCATCCTTCTCTCCTCACAAAGCCAAAATGTGGAATTCTCTGCCTTCTTCTGTGTTTCCATACTCATACAATGTCTCACTTCTAAAAGCTGGTTTTCCGGCGTCTTAGTGGTGTACATTAATATAATCTTTTTCTTTTGTATTTTTAATTTATTTTTACTCCTATTTTTTCGCCCCCTAGGGCCCGTTATGGGTCGATTACCTGTGCCCGATGGGACTATTCCCCGTAAAAAAAAAATGAGCTAGCAGTTAAGGTATTTGTTTGCGTCTTTGTCGGTCCCAGGCCGGATTAAGGGTCTTCCGGGCCTGGGGCTAATTAAGTCCAGAGGGGCCTAACTCAGGCTATTTGCATAGGGCCGCTAGAGTTTATAGGCTAATATGTAGATATGTATGCATGAATGTACTGTGTATTATACATGCATGTGTGAATATGTGCTTGTATGTATATTTTATATATGTATGTATGTTTGTACATACATACATACATACATACATACATACATACATACATACATACATACATACATACATACATATATACATACAGTACATACATACTGTAACGAAGAAGGGTCACAATTCCATGAATATACACTGCATTGTCACCTTTATCTGCACGGCTTACTACATACGACCAAACCACTAGTTAACCAGCAGTCAACTAGTAAGAACACGAGTCCTGAGATAGCTCCTGATTGGTGGAAAACCATGGCCGGCTGTTGGGGGCGCCATCTATGACAGGTGATGTCTACTCTAACTCTGGGATTCAAAGTCAGTCCTACTTCAGTCTCCTCGGCTACTTGTTCTCCCTGTCTACTCTGTTGTGAAGATTGAGTCAGTTATTACACTACCCGGCTAACCATTACCCCGGAATACTATCCGGAAATCGATTAACAGCCAGGTCCCCAGTTACTGCTGGGTAGACAGAGGCAAATGGCGCGAAGAAACTTGCCCATAGTTTTTCTAAGTTTAAGTAAACAGTAACATAATACAATATCTGAAATACAACAAACTTATTACTTTACTTTACATGGATTATTTCACAATACAGGAAACTTGAAATAGAAGAAAATTAAACGCACTATGTCACTCATGTAATACTATCCATTAAATTCCTGAAGCTCTCTGTACTAATAATACTAATAATAAATTTAATTGTGAATAGGCCCCATTGATGATTTACAAGTTCACTCTCCGACTTTCTATATGCAAAGGTGATATACACTCAAACACTGGTCTCTTCAATTTATAATTGATTTCATTAGTACTTGGCCAAAAATAGCTTGCTATTTAAACAATTTTATGCTTATTATATCGACGGACATGTAGCATTTCCTAATATGAAATAAAGCTCGACGCATATCCTACAAAGTTATTATGTATTATAACGCCCAACACTATATAAAATGCAGTTTCGGAACATATAATCTTCTCATGCTATAGCCGCTGACCAACACCTCCCGATATACACCACTCACAAGATTGCATCGTGCATTTTCAATATGACACTTGTGGCACGTTATTATGCCACTAACTAGTGCTTACAGTCATCCTTCTGCATCATTTCATAAATCACGGCATATGATAGATTTATAGCTTGTTTATTAGGTTACGAAACACTGTAAACACATGCAGTCACCCATGTAGTGACAATATTATCACCGATCATAACGCTTAGCTTATTTAAATGTATATAATTACGGTAGTAATTGATTTTTAGTTTACATAACTATTACAATCTCTTCACTACATTTACACTGTCATTAGCAAGTGTCATCAGTTGTAAACTTCTACATTATGTTATAAGTATTTCATTACTCGAAAATCAGACACTCACTCTTGGTTGAAAGACCATAAACGAACTCCCCGCGACTGAGAAGCTCCAAACCTTCATACTTTGGCCAATAGCATCAGACTTATGTCATCAAGACCCAATCACTCAGGCACAGTGATGTTTTTATTGGCTAATAACTGCTTCACAGACAAAGCATTGTGGGCTGGCGTGTTGTTCATCTGACAGCATTTTTGGAACCATATTTGCACAAACCCATCTCATGTTCAATTCTTCCGTTAGAATGTATCGAACACTTTCCCTGTCTAAATTAACTTTCTCAGCTATTAAGAACATAAGAAAATAAGGAGTCTGCAATAGGCCGGTTGGCCTGTGCATGGCAGCTCCTGTCGAAATTTACTACCACTCTCTATCATCCATGAATCTATCTAGCCTCCTTTTGAAACTTTCCAGAGTTCCCGCACTTACTACAAAGTTGCTAAGCTTGTTCCACTCGTCCACCACCCTATTTGTGAACCAGTTTCTTCCTATCTCCCTCCTAAACCTAAACTTATCCAACTTGAATCCGTTGCTCCGAGTCCTATCCTGCTCGGATATTATAAGAACTTCATCTATATCCCCTTTATTGATTCCTTTCACCCACTTAAATACTTCTATCATATCTCCCCGCACTCTTCGTCTCTCTAGGGAATGCAAGTTAAGTTTCTTTAACCTATCCTGATATGGAAGGTTTCTAAGTCCCGGAATCATTTTTGTCATTCTTCGCTGCACCGACTCTAGTGAATTTATATCCATTCTATAATAGGGGCACCAGAACTGAACCGCATAATCGAGGTGCGGCCTGACTAGCGCAAGATATAGTTGCAATAAGACCTCTGCACTCTTGTTACTTACACTTCTAGATATAAAACCCAATACTATGTTTGCCTTATTTCGAACATTAACGCACTGTTTTCTAGGCCGTAGGTCCGGGCTTACAAGTACCCCTAGGTCTCTTTCACAAGTCGACTTCTCTAGGTTGATGTTGTTAAGGCTGTATACATTATAAGTATTTGTTCTTCCAATATTAAGTACGTTGCACTTGCTGGTGTTGAATTTCATTTGCCATTTTTCAGACCACCCCTGCAGTTTATTTAGATCCTCCTGTAATGCATTTGCATCCTGCCCTGAATTAATTTGCCGCCCTATTTTGGTGTCATCCGCATTCTTGCTTATGTCACTGCTGATCCCAGTATCTAGATTGTCTATGTAGATTATGAAAAAGAGTGGGCCTAGTACTGACCCCTGGGGAACCCCACTGGCTATTGCCTGAACACCCAACCTACGTTTTTTCTAATCACATCTCGCACTTTTTCAATGTTGTCACGGAAACTGCTGTTCGTGGATGGCCTGGGCAGTCATCATCTTTTACGGTTTCTCTACCTTCCGAAAATCGTTTGTGCCATTAAAAAATGCGTGTTCGAGACTGGCAATCTTCTTCGTAAGCCTCAGTCAATAATTCAAAAGTTTCCGTTGGGGATTTCTTAAGTTTAATTAGAAACTTGAAGTTAACTAGTTGCTCAGTTTTGTAATCATTCATTTTCCGACTGAGCGTAAGAACATGTTTATACTTCAACACGCGTCCACTTGTACTGAGTGAAGCGATCGAGTTGAGCCTGTCACACTGTGACATGTTAGAACATGATCAATAACCGTCTGTTTGTCCCTCGCCTCCCACTCTTGGTTCCCGAGTTATAGGGTCAATCTTGTTATTTTTGTGTCGGATCTCGCATTAGTCTTATTGCGAGTCCCTCCAAAGCTTATGGACGACCAATATTTCGTGCAATAATGTCCCTAGAAATTTTCTTGAAAATTTCAAAGTACAATCGATTTGATGACAAAGAGACTCTAATCCCTAGGCGACGCCATGGCAAGCTAGCTGCCCTCAGAGACGTTTGAGAGATTGCCTTTCATGTTCAATATTTCAACAACTGTTACTCTAGATGAACAGATAGTTCCATTAAGAGGACAATGCCCATTCAGACAGAATATACCTTGAAAAATCAGACAGATATGGAATAAAGGTATGGACAGCATGTGATACAGAAACCAGTTACCTGTGGAAAGCAGAAGTTTACACTGGTCGCAGAGAAGGTGAACCAGTGGAACCTGAGCAGGGTAAACGTGTAGAGCTGCAACTCACAGATGGGTTAAAAGGAAGATACATTACATGTGACAACTTTTTCTGCAGCTTAGGCTTAGCCAATGAACTGAAAGCTCGCAAACAAGCCATTGTTGAAACAGTCCAGAAAAATTGACAAGAAATTCCAGCACAGTTTACCAACCCAAAAAGAATCAGAAACTCCACACTTAAGGGATACCATGAAGATAATGTCCTCATTTCATATTGCCCAAGGAAAGGAAAGACTATAGTCTTGCTTAGCACCATGCATAATTCAGCTACTTACAGCGAGAGAGATGGCAAGAAACGCAACATAACTTAATTCTATCATTCAACTAAAGGAGGTGGAGATAACCTCGACAAACTTGTTGCAACTTATCGCTAAAAGCGTCAAACAAGGAGATGGCCAATGGCTTTGTTTGACAATATAATAGACATCTCGACCTACAATGCATATATATACTGTGGATGCAGGTTGAGCCACACTGGAAGAGAAAAACAAGCTTCACACGTAGATTATTTCTACAAGAACTTGGACTGGTGTGTCAGTGAAGCTGCAAGATGCCAGAGGGATGATAACACTCTTCAAGAACAACCAAGACCTGCGCAAAAGACGACGTTGTTCCTGATGCAAAAGGGACAATAAGGTTTCAATAGTCTGCGACTTGTGCCAAATGCACACATGCGGTACCTAGTCGACCACAATTTAATCATCAACAAAGCTATCGACCTTGGGTTTCGAAAAAGCCTTATGCCATGGCTTACAGGTTTCCTTAGTGACCGACGCTAAGCCATATACTTCCGAGGGGCTGTCTCCAATTTTCAGTCACTCACCAGCGGCGTCCCCTAAGGCACCAAAATGGGACCGCTCTGCTTTCTCATGCTTATCAATGATGCCCTAAGAGAAACCTCTCCCCATTGGAAATATGTCAGCGACCCTACCATTAGGATCACGATTTATTAACAGTCTCCAAAATTGAGCCACCAACAACCACGTCACCATCAACCATACCAAGACCATGGTTATGCACATCAACCTCTCCTCCGAACTTGTCCCACCTCCCTCCATTACTTTGGGCCCCAACACACTGGTTGTGATCTCCACCAAGCTCCTCGGCGTCACTATAGATAGCAAACTATATTGGAAAACACATGTCACTACAGTTGTCAAATCCTCCAGTTTTCGTCTCTACCTCCTCCGCAGACTCAGTTCCCCAGGAGTTCCTGCGCCCGAGCTCCTCAGTGTTTACTCAACATTCATACTTCCCAAGCTCACCTATGCCTCCCCTGCCTGCTCTTCCTCTCTAAATGCCACACAACGGAAACACCTATAAAAAGTGCAAAAGAGGGGATGCAAGATTATTCTCTCCCCCTCCTACTCCACATATCAACATATCAAGAAGCGCTTTACACACTGACCCTCTCGGTTAACTCTGACCATCACCACAACCTCAACCACACACACACTTGTCAGCCGTCAGTGAGACAAGACGTGCCCCGAAGGCGCTCCCGGTTTTAGCAGCCAGGCCGAGTCTGTTTGGCCCTGCCACTCCCCCTGCTATAACCCAACGCCCTACCTGCCTTACTACACCGGGATCTATTCAGCAAAACATTCTAGTGATTAGTGAACGATTGATTACCGAGCAGTGTTCCTATAGTGCACTTAGGAAAAGCTCAAAAGCACAGCAGTGTGACTGGACCCGACCTAACCTGTCCGGGACTTTCTCAGCAAACATTCAAGTCATCAGTGCAATAAGTGATTATCACACAGTGCTCCGATAGTGCACCCCAAGGAAAAGTCAGACAGTGGGCACTTTATCGGTCACCTTTAAAGTGCCAGTGACAAGGACCACCGCGGTGTTTACATATATCGTGAAAACTGTGTTGACGACCCCAAGCACCAGGGACAAAGACCCACGGTCTTTACGACTGACAAATATTAACAGTATGTCTACCAGTGTCAGTGGCCCTCAAAGTGCCGTCAGTGACAAACACTTCCGTCCGCCCACAACAGATATCAACAGATGGCCACCAATCACTTACTCCCGACGCACTCTGTACCATCTTAAGCGTGGGAACGGTTATCCTGATGGCAGTGTTATCGCGCGACTCAAGTCACTGAACATATTCCACGCGCGTAGCCGTAGACAAGGCCGTCATACACATAAGCCCATTAGAACCGTAACCTCCACTAGGAAACCGGAGAAACCCACCCCTGACAGACCGTACCACTACACTGAAGTTCCACGGATATGGTATGATCTCCCGTCTCTACTGCTATCCAACGTCACTTCCCTAGCTAACAAGTTCGACGAGCTGGCAACTACAGTCAGGTCAGCCGCCGCGAGCGTCGTTGCCATATGTGAGGCTTGGCAAATTGTGCCTGAAACGTGTCATATTGAGGGATATCAACTCTTTCATCACCTTCGTTTACAAAGACGCGGAGGGGGCGTTGCCCTCTTCTGTCAAGATGACCTACGCCCGTCACGCCTGGATGTTCAAGTCCCAGCAGATGTGGAAGCATTATGGGTATGTGTCGTGCTACCACTGATATCCAGGACCAGCTATCACTATCACAAGTTGTGACCTTCCCCACACACGGTCAGAATACCCTCGACCTTATCTTAACTGACTTAGCGGACCAGTACCAACCACCTCAGCCAATGCCTCCTATCGGGTGTAGCACACACTTATCAGTGCTCTGGTCCCCAGCTGCCACTCCCACTCAAGTACAGAGACCCTACATCAAGACCTACAGGCCGATTACTGACTCTGCAGTGCGCCTCTTTGGGCAGTGGATAGTTCACCATCCCTGGACTGAAGTACTTAGCGTGGATGACGTGGAAACCAAATGGATAAATTATACCAACACCACCACGGAAGCTCACCACCACTTCTTCCCCGAGAAGTCCGTCAGATCTCACCCAGCTGACTTGCCCTGGATCACACCTCGGATCAAAAGACTTATGCGACAGAGAGACAGAGCCTTTCATCTCAATGACCACATCCGCTACAGGTCCCTTCGCAACCGGGTCATCCGCGAAATACGCACTGCAAAGAAGTCCCACTACCCAACCAAATTACAACACCTGAAGCAGACCAACATCAGTCAATGGTATGGTAAGCTTAAAGATCTCTGTGGACTAAACAATAAGACACACCCCCTCCCCTTCCTTAGCCATCTCACTAATGTTGACGCAGCTGAGCAAACAAATAACCATTTCGCTACTATATGCCAGACGCTCCCCCGGCTTGACACAACCACTCTCCCTGCTTACCTACCAGCCCCCCTTCCCACTGACTTAGTAGAAGAATTTGAAGTAGCAAAACGCCTGGACAAACTAAAATTAAAACGCTCTACCACCCCCATTGACTTACCAATGAAACTCTTCAAAGAGTTCTCCCCGGAGCTTGCTAAACCCCTATGCTCCATCATCAATGCTTCTCTCAGTCAAGCCAGATGCCCAGCTGACTGGAAGACCTCTTATGTATCACCAGTGCCCAAGTCAACCAGCCCACAATCCTTAAATCAGCTACGACCTATTGTAATCACCCCAATACCCAGCCTAATCTGTGAAAGTTTTGTGTTCGACTGGGCTTATGCTGATATTGCAGGAGTCGTAGACCCTCAGCAATTTGGCAACATGAAAACTTCCTCCACCACTCACTGTCTTGTCAGCTTTCTCGATTACATATACCGCCATCTTGAGAAACGAAAAACGTCTGTAGCTGTCGCCTTCATTGATTTCACTAAAGCATTCAACCTAGTCGACCACAATATAATCATCAACAAAGCTATTGACCTCGGGCTTCGGAGAAGTCTTATACCATGGCTTACAGACTTCCTCAGCGACCGACGCCAAGCTGTACGCTTCCGAGGGGCTGTCTCTACCTTTCAGTCACTCACCTGTGGCGTCCCCCAAAGCACCAAGATGGGACCACTCTGCTTCCTTATGCTCATCAATGATGCCCTAAGAGAAACCCCTGCTCGCTGGAAATATGTCGACGACTCCACCATTGGGATCAGCGTCAACAATTCTACTCCCAACTATACCGCCCTTCAGGATTTATTGAACAGTCTTCAAAACTGGGCCACCAACAACCATGTCACCATCAACCATACCAAGACCATGGTTATGCACATCAACCTCTCCTCCGACATTGTCCCACCTCCTTCAATTACTTTAGGTCCGAACACACTCCAGGTTATAGATTCCACGGCTCCTCAGCGTCTTTCATAGACAACAAACTAAATTGGAAACCACACGTCAGTGAAGTTGTCAAATCACTCAATTTCCGTCTCCACCTCCTCCGCCGACTCAGAAGTCCCTCAGGTTCCTACTTGAAGCTCCTCCAGTGTTTTACACAACATTCATACTTCCCCAAGCTCTATGCACTCCCCACCTGGTCTTCCTCCCTAAATGCCACACAACGTAAACACCTAGAAAAAAAGTACAAAAAGGGGGCATGAATTATTCTCTCCTTCCTGCCACATATCAAGAAGCGCTCAACACACTGACCCTTTCGACTCTCACTGACCATCACCAGCCTCATCTGCAAATTTGGTAAGAAGCTTTCCTGCACACCATCCTCGACACCGGCTCCTACTACCACCTGAGATCCTAGCCCGGAGAATTGCTGTTCAGGCACCACATCAGCCCATACGTGCACAGGCTGATCGCTATAAAGAACAGCCCAGTCCCAACCATTGTAAAAATTATCAATAACCTGTAATAAACCAGTGTATTCACTCCCAGTAAACACTACTCCTTGCACTGTCACTATGTTGAAATGCACTGTAGTTTGAGCTTTTCCCCATCTAGTTATTATATATCTTATTTGTATCACTTATGTTACTTGTATATTATTTGTAATTCGAAACCCATTCCCCAAATATGTAACTGTATATTTTCAGCCTTCTGGCTCCCAAGCTCTTTCAATAAACCGTTAATTATTATTATTATTATTATTAAAAGCAAATTTGGTGAGAAGCTGAGAAGCTTCTGCACCATCCTCGACACCGGCTCCTACTTCCACCCGAGATCCCTCGTTCGTGTATTGTTATTCGACACCACAACCGCATCCAGCCCATACGAGCACGTACTGATCTCTATAAGAACAGCTTATTCCCAACCATTGTAAAAATTATCGACAACTCGGAATCAACCAGTGTATTCACTCCCAGCCAATCTTACCTTTTTGTACTGTCACTACGTTAAAATGCACTGTAGTATAACCTTCTCCCCACCTAGTTATTATAAATGATAGTCGCATCATTTATGTTACTTGTATATTATATGTCAAGTAAGTGACCCATTCCCCAATTATGTAACTGTATATTTTCAACTTCCCGGCTGTCATGCTCTTTCAATAAATCGTTAATTATTAATTATTATTATTATATCATTGCAACACACACACACAATGACTCTACAATATACACACAAAACTTGAACCTCCACAACACACACACACTTGACTTCATGAAAATTCACAACACACACACTTGATTTCATGAACCTTCAAACACACACACAAACACACACACACACACTTGACTTCATGAACCTCCACAACACACACACACACACACTTGATTTCATGAACCTCCACAACACACACACACACACACACTTGACTTCATGAACATTCACAACACACACACACACACGCACACACTTGACTTCATGAACCTCCACAAGACATAGATAACTATCGATGGCTTCCCCTCAAAAAACATACTATACTCTACATCAGACGGGACACAGAGTGGTTGAAAGAACAAATACATGTGTTGATAAAGGATAAACACGAATACTTTTTTTTCCTATGACAAATTTCTTACCAAACAAATTTATCATGAGACAGAAGCATCACAACCCTGTCAATGAAGTTTAAAAACAAAAATCCCTCTTTAAATTTTTTTCACTACGTGTTATAAAATATCAAGCAGCTTTAATGTTAAACGTTCTAGTGTAATTTGTTGCATTTTTCTCGTAAGGTGAAACTGTATATATATAAAAAGGAAATTTAGGAAAGCCTTTGAACACGCATTAGGGAAAACGGGTTTGTAATGCCTTCAGGGAGGTGTGTGTTGTGTTGGAGGCAGTTTTTTTTTTTTTTAACGGGGATTAGCCCACCCAGGCACAGGTCACTGACCCATATCGGGGCCTATGGGGCGAAAATGTAATAATAATAATAATAAAGAACCATAAAGAAACACAAATTGAAAAAAAAATTAGTGAGAAACAGTATACAGTATATATGTTGTGTTGTCAATAGTAAGAGTAACAATTGAGACCCTGCAATTGTGTGTAAATGAGGCAAAAAGTCAGATCAGCAACCTGGGACTTAGTCACAATTTTCGTGATGCCATATAACAGCAGGGTCTACCATAGACAACACATTATGCTTCCAATATCTTCCCAGGCGGTAGTACCTCCCTGTTTGGTAGCTGCCTAATACCTACTACCTTGGTAGTAGAGGGTGTTGGTGTCTGTAGTGTGGGAGGTAGAGGGTGTTGATGTGTGTAGTGTGGGAGGTAGAGGGTGTTGGTGTGTGTAGTGTGGGAGGTAGAGGGTGTTGGTGCCTGTAGTGTGGGAGGTAGAGGGTGTTGGTGTCTGTAGTGTGGGAGGTAGAGGGTGATGTGTGTGTGTGTAGTGTGGGAGGTAGAGGGGTGTTGGTGTGTGTGTAGTGTGGGAGGTAGGGGGTGTTGGTGCCTGTGTGGGAGGTAGAGGGTGTTGGTGTGTGTAGTGTGGGAAGTAGAGGGTGTTGGTGCGTGTTGTGTTGGAGGTAGAGGGTGTTGGTGTGTGTTGTGGTAGAGAGTGTTGGTGTGTGTTGTGTTGGAGGCAGTGTTGGTGCATGTTGTGTGGGAGGTAGGGTGTTGGTGTGTGTTGTGTGAGAGGTGAGGGTTTTGGTGTGTGTAGTGTGGGGTGGGGTGTTGGTGTGTGTTGTGTTGGAGCAGTGTTGGTGTGTGTTGTGTTGGAGGCAGTGTTAGTGTGTGCTGTGTTGGGAGTGAGGGTGTTGGTGTGTGTTGTGGTAGAGGTGTTCGTGTGTGTTGTGTTGGAGCAGTGTTGGTGTGTGTTGTGTTGGGGAACAATGTTGGAGGGTGATGTGTTGAAGGCAGTGTTGGTGTGTGTTGTGTTGGAGACAATGTTGGTGGGTGTTGTGTTGGAGACAGTGTTGGTGTATGTTGTGTTGGAGACAATGTTGGTGGGTGTTGTGTTGGAGGCAGTGTTGATGTGTGTTGTGTTCGAGGCAATGTTGGTGGGTGATGTGTTGGAGGCAGTGTTTGTGTGTGTAGTGTTGGAGGCAGTGTTGGTGTGTGTAGTGTTGGAGACAATGGTGGGTGTTGTCTTGGAGGCAGTGTTGGTGTGTGTTGTGTTGGAGGCAGTGTTGGTGTGTGTTGTGTTGGAACAATGTTGGTGGGTGTTGTGTTGGAGACAGTGTTAATATGTGTAGTGTTGGGGAACCATGTTGTGGTGAAGCATTGTGTTGGAGGCAGTGTTAATATGTGTAGTGTTGGAGACCATGTTGGTGGTGTGTTGTGTTGGAGGCAGTGTTAATGTGTGTAGTGTTGGAGGCAGTGTTGGTGTGTGTAGTGTTGGAGACAATGTTGGTGGGTGTTGTGTTGGGCAGTGTTGGTGTGTGTGTGTAGTGTTGAAGGCAGTGTTGGTGTGTGTTGTGTTGGAGACAATGTTGGTGGGTGTTGTGTTGGAGGCAGGTGTTGGTGTGTGTTGTGTTGGAGGCAGTGTTGGTGTGTGTTGTGTTGGCGACAATGTTGGTGGCTGTTGTGTTGGAGGCAGTGTTGGTGTGTGTAGTGTTGAAGGCAGTGTTGGTGTATGTTGTGTTAGAGACAATGTTGGTGGATGTTGTATTGGAGGCAGTGTTGGTGTGTGTTGTGTTGGAAATAATGGTGGTTGGTGTAATGTTGGAGCGGTGTTGAGTGTGTGTAATGCTGGGCAGTGTAGGTGTATGTTGTGTTGGTGGGGGTTATGGTGTGTGTAGTGTGGGGTAAAGGGTATTGGTGTATATAGTGTGGGAGGTAGGGGTGTTGGTGTGTGTAGTGTGGGAGGTAGAGGTGTTGGTGTGTGTAGTGTGGGGTAGGGTGTTGGTGTGTGTAGTGTGGGAGGTGAGGGTGTTGGTGTGTGTGTAGCGTGGGAGGTTTGATGGTGTTGGTGTGTGTAGTGTGGGAGGTAGGGTTGATGGTGTGTGTAGCGTGGGAGGCAGAGGGTGTTGGTGTGTGTGTTGTGTGTGGTAGGTAGAGGGTGTTGGTATGTGTTGTGTGGGAGGTAGGGTGTTGGTGTGTGTGTAGTGTGGGAGGTGGGGTGGTGTCTGTAGTGTGGGAGGTAGGGGTGTTGGTGTGTGTGTGGTGTGGTGGGTAGGGTGTTGGTATGTGTTGTGTGGGAGGTAGGGGTGTTGGTGTGTGTGTGGTGTGGGAGGTAGGGGTGTTGGTGTGTGTAGTGTGGGAAGTAGAGGGTGTTGGTGTGTGTGTAGTGTGGGGAGGTGAGGGGTGTTGGTGTGTGGTGTGTGGGAGGTAGGGTGTTGGTGTGTGTAGTGTGGGAGGTGGGGGTGTTGGTGTCTGTAGTGTGGGAGGTAGGGGTGTTGGTGTCTGTAGTGTGGGAGGTAGGGTGTTGGTGTGTGTGTGGTGTGGTAGGTAGGGGTGTTGATGTGTGTTGTGTGGGAGGTAGGGGTGTTGGTGTGTGTGTGTGTGGAGGTGGGGGTGTTGATGTGTGTGTGGGAGGTAGGGGTGTTGGTGTGTGTTGTGTGGGAGGTGGGGGTGTTGGT
Source organism: Homarus americanus (assembly GCF_018991925.1). Classification (NCBI taxonomy): domain Eukaryota; kingdom Metazoa; phylum Arthropoda; class Malacostraca; order Decapoda; family Nephropidae; genus Homarus; species Homarus americanus. The sequence continues at coordinate 36,001 of NW_024724159.1, read as the reverse complement.
GTGTGTTGTGTGGTGGGGGTGTTGGTGTGTGTAGTGTGGGGAGGTGGGGGGTGGAGTGTGTGTAGTGTGGGAGGTGGGGTGTTGGTGTCTGTAGTGTGGGAGGTAGAGGGTGTTGGTGTGTGTAGTGTGTGGGAGGTAGAGGGTGTTGGTGCCTGTAGTGTGGGAGGAGTAGAGGGTGTTGGTGCCTGTTGTGTGGTAGGTAGAGGGTGTTGATGTGTGTAGTGTGAGGTAGAGGTGTTGGTGTGTGTGGTGTGGGAGTGGGGTGTTGGTGTGTGTAGTGTGGTAAGTAGGGTGTTGAGTGTGTGTAGTGTGGTGATAGAGGGTGTTGGTGTGTGTAGTGTGGGAGGAGTGGGGTGTTGGTGTGTGTGGTGTGTGGGGAGGGGGTGTTGGTGTGTGTGTGTGTGTGGGAGGTAGGGGTGTTGAGTGTGTGTAGTGTGGTGGGAGTGAGGGTGTTGGTGTGTGTAGTGTGGGAGGTAGGGGTGTTGGTGTGTTTGTGTGGGAGGTAGGGTGTTGGTGTGTGTAGTGTGGTAGGTGGGGTGTTGATGTGTAGTGTGGGAGTAGAGGGTGTTGGTGTCTGTAGTATGGAGGTGGGGGTGTTGGTGTGTGTAGTGTGGGGGTAGGGGTGTTGGTGCCTGTAGTGTGGGAGGTAGAGGGGGTGTGTGTGTGTTGTGTGGGAGGTGGGGTGTTGATGTGTGTAGTGTGGGAGGTGGGGGTGTTGATGTGTGCAGTGTGTGGGAGGTAGGGGTGCTGGTGTCTGTGGTATGGAGGTAGAGGTGTTGGTGTGTAGTGTGGGAGGTAGAGGGTGTTGGTGCCTGTAGTGTGGGAGGTAGAGGGTGTTGGTGTGTGTTGTGTGGGAGGTAGAGGTGTTGGTGCCTGTTGTGTGGTAGGTAGAGGGTGTTGGTGTGTGTAGTGTGGGAGGTAGGGTGTTGGTGCCTGTAGTGTGTGGGGGTAGGGTGTTGGTGTGTGTAGTGTGGGAGTAGGGGTGTTAGGTGTGTGTAGTGTGGGAGGTAGGGGTGTTGGTGCCTGTAGTGTGTGGGAGGTGGGGTGTTGGTGTGTGTAGTGTGGGAGGTAGAGGGTGTTGGTGTGTGTAGTGTGGGGAGGTAGAGGTGTTGGTGTGTGTGTTGTGTGGGGTAGGGTTTTGGTGTGTGTGGTGTGGTAGGTAGAGGGTGTTGGTATGTGTGTAGTGTGGGAGGTAGAGGGGTGTTGGTGTGTGTTGTGTGGGATGTGAGGGTTTTGGTGCATATATGTGTGTGGGAGGTAGGGGTGTTGGTGCGTGTTGTGTGGGAGGTAGGGTGTTGGTGTGTGTTGTGTGGGAGGTAGAGGGGTGTTGGTGTGTGTAGTGTGGGGTAGAGGGTGTTGGTGTGTGTTGTGTTGGAACAAAGAGTTGGTGGGTGTTGTGTTGGAGACAGTGTTGGTGTATGTTGTGTTGGAGACAATGTTGGTGGGTGTTGTGTTGGAGCAGTGTTGATGTGTGTTGTGTTGTGAGGAATGTTGGTGGGTGATGTGTTGGAGCGTGTTGGTGTGTGTTGTGTTGGAACAATGTTGGTGGGTGTTGTGTTGGAGACAGTGTTGGTGTATGTTGTGTTGGAACAATGTTGGTGGGTGTTGTGTTGGAGGCAGTGTTGATGTGTGTTGTGTTCGAGGCAATGTTGGGGTGGGTGATGTGTTGGAGGCGGTGTTTGTGTGTGTGGTGTTGGAGGCAGTGTTGGTGTGTGTAGTGTTGGAACAGTAAGTGGGTGTTGTCTTGGAGGCAGTGTTGGTGTGTGTTGTGTGTTGGGCAGTGTTGGTGTGTGTGTTGTGTTTGGAACAATGTTGGTGGGTGTGTGGTGGAACAGTGTTGTATGTGTAGTGTTGGGGAGACCATGTTGGTGGAGTGTGTGTGTGTTGGAGGCAGTGTGTGTGTGTGGTGTTGGAGACCATGTTTGGTGGTGTTGTGTTGGGCAGTGTTAATGTGTGTAGTGTTGGGCAGTGTTGGTGTGTGTAGTGTTGGAACAATGTTGGTGGGTGTTGTGTTGGAGGCAGTGTTGGTGTGTGTAGTGTTGAAGGCAGTGTTGGTGTGTGTTGTGTTGGAGGCAATGTTGGTGGGTGTTGTGTTGGAGGCAGTGTTGGTGTGTGTTGTGTTGGAGGCAGTGTTGGTGTGTGTTGTGTTGGAGACAATGTTGGTGGGTGTTGTGTTGGAGGCAGTATTGGTGTGTGTAGTGTTGAAGGCAGTGTTGGTGTATGTTGTGTTACAGACAATGTTGGTGGATGTTGTATTTGAGGCAGTGTTGGTGTGTGTTGTGTTGGAGATAATGGTGGGTGGTGTAATGTTGGAGGCGGTGTTGATGTGTGTAATGCTGGAGGCAGTGTAGGTGTATGTTGTGTTGGTGGGGGTTATGGTGTGTGTAGTGTGGGAGGTAAAGGGTATTGGTGTATATAGTGTGGGAGGTAGAGGGTGTTGGTGTGTGTAGTGTGGGAGGTAGAGGGTGTTGGTGTGTAGTGTGGGAGGTGAGGGTGTTGGTGTATTGTGTAGTGTGGGAGGTAGAGATTGTTGGTGTGTGTGGCGTGGGAGGTTTGATGGTGGTGGTGTGTAGTGTGGGAGGTAGGAGTTGTTGGTGTGTGTGGCGTGGGAGGCAGAGGGTGGTGTGTGTGTGTTGTGTGGGAGGTAGAGGGTGTTGGTATGTGTTGTGGGAGGTAGAGGTGTTGGTGTGTGTGTAGTGTGGGAGGGGTAGGGGTGGTGTCTGTAGTGTGGGAGGTAGAGGGGTGTTGGTGTGTGTGTGGTGTGTGGTAGGTAGGGTGTTGGTATGTGTAGTGTGGGGTTAGAGGGTGTTGGTGTCTGTAGTGTGGGAGGTAGGGGTGTTGGTGTGTGTTGGTGTGGGAGGTAGGGTGTTGGTGTCTGTAGTCTGGGAGGTAGAGGGTATTTGGTGTCTGTAGTGTGGGAGGTAAGGGGTGTTGGTGTGTGTGTGGTGTGGTAGGTAGGGGTGTTGATGTGTGTGGTGTGGGGTAGAGGGTGTTGGTGTCTGAGTATGGGAGGTAGAGGGTGTTGGTGTGTGTGGTGTGGGGGTAGAGGGTGTTGGTGCCTGTAGTGTGGGAGGTAGGGGTGGTGTGTTTTGTGTGGGAGTGGGGGTGTTGATGTGTGTAGTGTGGGAGGTAGAAGTGTTGGTGTGTGTGTGTGGTGTGGGAGGTAGGGGGTGTTGGTGTGTGTAGTGTGGGAGGTAGAGGGTGTTGGTGTGTGTAGTGTGGGAGTTAGAGGGTGTTAGATTGTCTGTAGTGTGGGAGGTAGAGGGGTGTTGGTGTGTGTGTGGTGTGGGAGGTAGAGGGGTGTTGGTGTCTGTAGTGTGGGAGGTGGGGGTGTTGGTGTCTGTAGTGTGGGAGGTAGAGGGTGTTGGTGTGTGTAGTGTGGGAGGTAGAGGGTGTTGGTGTGTGTTGTGTGGGAGGTAGAAGGTGTTGGTATGGGTTTTTTCGAAGGTAAATGGTGATGGTAGATGAAGGAGCCAGGTTATTACCTCGTGTATATGAGGAAGGCGGTGAAAGAGAGGCGGGAACGAACACCGTAAAGGAAGAGATATTTTTGGGGGGTAGAGTGAATTTAAGTGTTGTCTTTTTTTTTTTTTTGTATCCGTAAATGTTTTCTCTTTGTTTCGATCTGAGATACACACCATCTGTCTGTCTGTCTGCCTGTCCGTCTGGCTGTCTATCTGTCTGTCTCTCCCTGTTTTTTTCTTTTATTTTTCTCCTGCATACGTTTATTTTACTCCCATTCGATTTTTTTTATTGATCTTTAAAATTCATGACTTTATAACTTCATCTATTGAGAATTTTGGTACAGAGTTGGGAACGAACTCTATTTTCCCGCACATATTGTACAGTGAATATATTGTTCAACCTCCTGTGTTGATCTTATACAGCTTCTTTCTATGTAGGTCCTGAGGTGGGTATTGAGCATGTAAGGGTGTATTGAGCATGTAAAGGGGTACTGAACATGTAAGGGGGTTCTGCACATGTAAGGGGTACTGAGCATGTTGGGGGTATTTAGCATGTAAGTGGGTACTGAATTGTAATGGGGTACTGAAGATGTAAAGGGGTAATGAACGTGTAAGGGGTACTGAATATTTAAGGGTGTACTGAACATTTAAGGGGGTACTGAGCTTGTAAGGTTGTACTGAAAATAAAGGACGACATTGACATTGCCATGGGGATCACTAAACACGAAGGAGACACAGACAATAGAATATACTCCTTCTCCCCTTCACCCCCTGTCCTCTCTCCTCCAACAGTCACAGCATCAAAAGCAAAATAAAAACTTGTGCACGAGTCGGGTAAACAGTAATGTTATCACCTGAACACATCTTGGTGGGTCGTATCTGGGTTGATATTGTTACTATTTGCCTGCTGGGTCGTATTTGACTGGGAGGTGTTATTATTATCTCCATGGTACAGTAGGTCGTATGTGGCCCAAAACAGTGTTCTTATCCGTATACTTTGTCTGGGGTATTGCATCCAGCCAAACAGTGTTATTATCCATATGTTATTAGTGTATTTCATCCGGCCAAGCAGTTTTATATTCTATATAATATATCTGGGGTATTATATCTGGCCACACTGTGTTATTAACGGGACTACAGTTAGCAGTGCTGCGGTCTATCACGAACGCTGCCCCGCCCAACAATTACTGAAGATAAATAATTACACGAGAGGGGGAAAGTTCTGGCCAATTTTGTGGGAAACTTTATTTGCTGTTTTATATTACGTTCACTAATTACAATTTTATGTGTAGAAGACTTTTATACTTTTTATTTAAAATTTTATTTGAAAAATTTTGCCTCTGCTCCAACACAACCACGACCTTCTGGTTTCCTGACGTTTTGTTCTGTTCTATCACAGCCATTGCTTCCAGGTTCTGGTAAAGAGCGTGTTGATGTTAACCCGGGGTACAGGTGTTGAGATTAGCCTTGGGTACAGGTATTGATGTTTATTCAAAGTATGTATGTATGTATGTATGTATGTATGTATGTATGTATGTATGTATGTATGTATGTATGTATGTATGTATGTATGTATGTATGTATGTATGTATGTATGTATGTATGTATGTATGTATGTATGTATGTATGTATGTATGTGTGTGTGTGTGTGTGTGTGTATGTATGTATGTGTGTATGTATGTGTAATGGGGAGATTTAGATGTAAGTATAGGTACAATATTTAGTTGTAGGATGTAAAGAGAGGAAGCTTGGTAGCGTGGCCGATTCGTTACTTCACTTATATTACGGTCTTAGGGGACATCTCTCAAACGCCAGCTCTAAATGGTACAGCTATTTATTATTCACTCAATGACACAGACACATTAATAGAACATTATATCGAAGTTACTAGAACATTATATTTACGTTACTAGACACTGATTCTCTGACACAAACATGAAATGAATACACTTCCCACTGTAAGTAACTCACCCTATGGATAGCTCTGACAATGACTCATGTGTGACCTAAGGGAGGCCCAGCGGGTGCTGCTGGACTATTACAAGCGTGACTGCGTCTTAACATAAGAACATAAGAATGGAGGAAACTGCAGCGGGCCTATTGGCCCATACTGGGCAGTCCCGTTTACACCCAACCCCTATTGCTCATATAAGCATCCAACCCATGTTTGAAGCTATTCAGCGTATTCGAGTTAATGATGATATTTGGTAACTTGTTCCATTCATCCACTACTCTGTTTCCAAACCAGTGTTTACCTATTTCACGCCTAAATCTAAATTTGTCTAATTTAAAACCATTGTTACTGAGTTCGCTCCTGGTTGGATAGTTTGAGTACGCAATGTCCCCTTTGTTTACTTCCTGACTTTTTTTACCTCTATCAGGTCGCCCTCGCTCTACGTCTCTGAGGTGTGATACTTTACCCTAATGCCCGGGATTAGTCTTGTCATTCTCCTCTGAATTCTTTCCAGGATTCTATATCCATTCTGTAATACGGTGACCAGAACTGAACTGCGTAATCCAGGTGTGGTCTCACAAGAGCACGATACAGTTTTAGGATGACCTCGCTAGTCTTGTAACTAACACTCCTTTGTATGAACCCAAGTACTTTATTAGCCTTGTTATGAGCAAAAACACATTGTTTACTTGGCTTAAGGTTCCTACTTATCATTACTCCTAAATCTCTCTCGAAGTCGGATTTCTCTATGGCATCGTTGTTCATCTGGTATCTGATTTCCCTGTTTACATCTCCTATGCTGAGTACTTTACATTTGTCGACGTTGAATTTCATCTGCCATATTTCAGACCATTCGAAAAATTTGTTTCGATCTTCCTGTAGATTTATGGAGTCCTCGTCAGATTTAATAACACGTCCTATTTTAGTGTCATCAGCAAATTTGCTTATGTTGCTGTCTATGCCGATATCTAAGTCGTTTATGTGTATAATAAATAATAATGGTCCAAGTACTGAGCCTTGGGGAACTCCACTTGTGACGTTGCTCCAATGGGACTTAGTGCCATTAATGCTCACTCTCTGTTTCCTGTCCTGTAACCACGCCCTAATCCATTTAAGGATATTACCTTTGATGCCATGTGCTTCTACCTTTCCAATTAGTCTTTCGTGGGGGACTCTGTCGAAGGCTTTGCTAAAGTCGAGATATACCACATCATAATTGTGCCACTCGTCCACCGATTTGAAAACTGATGAAAAGAATGTTAATAGATTAGTTAGACATGAACGTCTGCTTGTGAAGCCATGCTGGGAATCATTGATCAATCTGTGCTTCTCCAGGTGATTTCGAATAGAGTTTGAAATGATTGCTTCCAGTAATTTGCCTACTATTGATGTTAGACTGATTGGGCGGTAATTAGAGGATAGTGATCTATCCCCCTCCTTGAAAATTGGTATTACATTCGCTATTCTCCAGGATTCTGGTGCTACACCTGTTTTTAAGGACATGTTAAACAACTTTGCTAAGGGCATACTAAGCTCTTCCTTACATTCCTTTAATACTCTGGCAAATATCTCATCGGGACCAGGTGACTTATCCGGCTTTATTTTGTCTATTTGCTTACTAACATCGTTACTAGTCACTACTATCTCGCTTAATTTGTTTTCTTCACTATCTCTGAATAAAGTCGATGCCCCGGGTATCATGTTTAAATTTTCGGTTTTGAAAACTGTTGAAAAATATTTATTCAAATTATTGCTCATTTCTCTGTTGTTATCAGTGAGCTCGCCGGTGTCTGACCGTATTGGTCCAATCTTTTCTCGTGTTTTAGTTTGATACATTTGGTAGAATCCTTTGGGGTTTGTCTTCGCCTACCCTACTTGCCAATACCCTATAATAATCCCGGAGATGAATTTCCCCACGATTTATCCTTCTACCTATAGCCTTCCTTTGGCCAATGATGTTCTTTAAATAATTATTTATCCATTTAGGGTCATTGTTGTCTGATCTGAGTTTTTTGTATGGTATGTTCTGCCTTTGTGCATTAAGTAACTCACTATTTAAATTGTCGTGGAACTCGGCAATCTCAGATCTCGTTATCAGGTGTTGTGAAAGTCGGCTGAATATGAATGAATGAATGCCAGACTCTGCTAGCTGGAGATGTGGTGTTGGGGAGGGAAGTCTCCCTACCTACCTCGACTATTGACGAGCGTGACTCCGTCTTCCGTCGATAGTGTTGTGGAAGTCGTCTCAATGGAATCTGAATCAGGAATCCCCGTGGAAGGGGGTACTGGGCCTATATATTGGCGGTCACTAGCCGGCAGATGACCTCTCCCAATTAACACTAAGCTGGGTGTGTCTCTGCAAGGTGTGGTTGTAGGTCATATCACCCGGTTAACTCAAGTGCTTAGAACATAAGAACATAAGAAAATATGGAGTCTGCAATAGGCCGGTTGGCCGGTGCATGGCAGCTCCTGTCGAGAGTAACTACCACTCTCTATCATCCAGAAGGGCAGAAGGGACCTTTATGCTAGGAATGGGATGCACCTGTCTCGGGATGGGGGGCAACCCTGGCTGGGTCTCTAGAGGGGGCAGTTCAAAGGATATCGAAGTCTATAAACTGCTAGGGGAACATATGGGCATGGGGGTGGGGGAAACTGCAGTGGGAGCGGGTAAACAAAGTAAAAGATTACAGGGAAATAGTGTTAGGAATGATGACAAAACTAAATTAAACAGGGAGTTTAAAACTAAACGCGGTAAAGTGAGGACTCAGAACACGACTAACTTAAATGTCTACTATGCGAACAGTAGAAATATGAGAAACAAAATGGATGTTATTAGGGCCTTGGTATGTACCGAAAAAATCGATATAATAGCATTCACTGAAACATGGATCAACCTATAGACTCACGTGAGTTGCCGGTCGAATACCAAATTGCGAGTTACAGATTGTTCCAACCCGATAGGCAGACCAGGAAAGGAGGCGGAGTAGCAATCTATGTTAGGGATAATCTGAAGTGTGAAATAAATAAGGAAATAAAAACTGAGCGGAATACAGAAACAATTTGGATAGAATTAATCGACGGTAGGGAAAAATTAATCACAGGAGTAATATATAGACCTCCCAATCTTGATAGAGTCAATGAGCGACTTATCTGGGATGAAATGCGCAGGGCTTCCATACACAACAAAGTCTGTATAGTAGTGGACTTTAACCTTGGCCAAATAGATTGGACTGACCTTACGGGTAACTCAGAATCAGAGGATTTTCTCGAGACGATCCAGGACTGTTTCCTAAGTCAACATATAACTGAACCTACACGGGGTAATAATATACTCGATTTAGTTCTGTCGAACAGAGAAAACCTCATTAGCAATGTCGAGATAGGGAACGAACTTGCAAACAGCGATCACAAAGAAATTAGATTCCAGTTAGATTTTCAGGGGCGACGTAAGGAAAATTCCACTGAAGTACCAGATTTCAGAAGGGCAAACTTTGACAGTTTAAAGAGGCAGCTGAGAGAGGGGGTGTCGCGCTTGGCCGTGAACCTGACAGATGACTCCAACCTGATAACGAGATCTGAGATTGCCGAGTTCCACGACAATTTAAATAATGAGTTACTTAGTGCACAAAGGCAGAACATACCATACAAAAAACTCAGATCAGACAACAATGACTCTACATGGATAAATAATTATTTAAAGAACATCATTTGCCAAAGGAAGGCTATAGGTAGAAGGATAAAGCATGACGAAATTTACCTCCAGGATTATTACAAGATATTGGCGATTAGGGTTAAAACCGAGATAAGGAAAGCCAAGAGGAATAATGAGGTAAGGATAGCAAGGGAAGCGAAGACAAACCCCAAAGGATTCAACCAAATGTATCAAACTAAAACACGAAAAAAGATTGGCCCAATATGGTCAGATTCCGGCGAGCTCACTGATAACGACGGAGAAATGAGCAATAATTTGAATAAATATTTTTCAACAGTTTTCACCACTAAAAATTTAAACATGATACCCGAGGCACCGACTCTATTCAGAGATAGTGAAGAAAACAAATTAAGCGAGATAGTAGTGACTAGTAACGATGTTAGTAAGCAAATACACAAACTAAAGCCTAATAAGTCACCTGGTCCCGATGAGATATTTGCCAAAGTATTAAAGGAATGTAAGGAAGAGCTTAATATGCTCTTAGCAAAGTTGTTTAACATGTCCTTAAAAACAGGTGTAGTACCTGGAGGATAGCGAATGTAATACCGATTTTCAAGAAGGGGGATAGATCACTATCCTCTCACTACCACCCAATCAGTCTAGCATCAATAGTAGGCAAATTACTGGAAGCAATCATTTCAAACTCTATACGAAATCACCTGGAGAAGCACCGATTGATCAATGATTCCCAGCATGGCTTCACAAGCGGACGTTCTTGTCTAACTAATCTATTAACATTCTTTTCATCAGTTTTCGAATCGGTGGACGAGGGGCACAATTATGATGTGGTATATCGCGACTTTAGCAAAGCCTTCGACAGAGTCCCCCACGAAAGACTAATTGGAAAGGTAGAAGCACATGGCATCATAGGTAATATCCTTAAATGGATTAGGGCGTGGTTACAGGACAGGAAACAGCGAGTGAGCATTAACGGTGTAGGTTATGTATCTATGCTACTGTGCCGAGTAGCAACCTTGTAAATAAGCTACTGTGTCGAGTAGGAACCTTGTAAATAAGCTACTGTGCCGAGTAGCAACCTTGTAAATAAGCTACTGTGCCGAGTAGCAACCTTGTAAATAAGCTACTGTTCCGAGTAGCAACCTTGTAAATATGCTACTGTGCCGAGTAATTACGTGGCAACATTGCCCCGAGGCTGTTATGTGGCAACATTGCCCCGAGGATGTTATGTGGCAACATTGCCCAGAGGCTGCCATATGGCAAGGCAGTCTCAGTCTGACTCCGTGGGCCGTGCATGGCACACGCTAGTCACCACTTGTATTTCTTCTATCCGTTAATAAATGGACTTCAGTATTACCCGGTGTTTCCCTACCCATCACTGCCTTCTTCAGGGAATACTTGGAACCTTCATGGCGCAGTGAGTAGAATATGTGGACTTACAAGTGTATGAACAATGGACAGTTAGCCGGCGATGTGCGACTGCCGGTGATGTGCGACTGCCGGTGATGTGTGTGTCGAATAGTGTGTTGTGTTGTGTTGCGTTGTGTTTCGCAGCGACTTGCAGTGTTGCGCCGTCACAGTGCGTTCTAGTGACGGTGGCAGTGTTAGTGTCAGTGTATTAGTGTGTCTAGAGCTGAGAGTTGAGCATTGGCCTGTTTTTTGTGGTACCCACGGAGCAGGCAGGAATACACCCTTCTCGCGTGACATCTGGGGAGACACTGACGTTCTTGCCTCCACGGCGGCTCCAGCCTAAGGCCACCGCATCTGCTGTCTCAGACACACGCGCGCACACACACACACACACACACACACACACACACACACACGCACGCACGCACGCACGCACGCACGCACTCACGGACAGAACAGTGGACTCTATGCATTATTTCTGCGCTGTTTATGTCATATATATGTAGTTCAAGCTGATGAGGCGCCACTTTATATACTAAACAGCGCAGTTCAAGCATACTAAGATGGGCGGTAAGAAGGGACAACGTCAAGATGGGAGACACGACTCCCCACCACCTTCTCCTCTACCGGGCACAGATGGAGCCTCTGCGCCCACCGCCCCTCATCTTTCACCTCCAGCGATGGACATTGCCACAATTCTGAGGTGGATGGACTACAGGGACGAGAGACGCAGAGAGACGGAACTTCAGAGGGAGGAGACACGAAGAGAGGAGGAAAAGGCGCGCTTTGATGCAATATTGGCGATCCTGGCGCTAACCCACCCTCCCTCACTCGCGCACCAAGGCGCCAGTACCCTCCCTCCTCCACCACACCAGCGTCCTCCAAGTACTCTTGCTACTCCAACAGCTCCCAAGGCATCTGTTCAACCCCCACCTGCCCTCTCACCAGACGTCACGTTTCAGCTTTTTCGTGAGTGGAGGCGGCGTTGGACAGATTACTCCACAATGGTGGACCTTGACAGCATGCCTCCAAACAAACAGCTCATCCAACTGCGGATGTGTTTGTCGCTGGAGACCCAGAGAGTTTTGGAGCACACATTGCAAGTGCCTCCCGATTCTACATCTTCAGTGACGGATGTGCTCGACCTTTTACAGGAGCACGTTAAAGGTCGGAATAACGAGGCCTTGCGTCGCCGCGCCTTCACCAGCTGCAAGCAGGCTGAGAATGAATCCTTTGACGACTTTTTTGTATGTTTGAAGAGTTTGTCGGAGGAGATCAACGTCTGCAAGGCGCACAGCCGGGAATGTGAGGAAGCCTGGATCAAGCACAGGATCTTGACAGGTGTCAGGCAAGAAGAGTTGGTGCAGCGACTCATCCCCCTGGACGCTTCCTCCACACTCCAGGTGGTAGTGACTGAATGTCTGTCGTACGAGGCCACCAAGTCCGCCACCTCTGCCTTACGGGCCCCACCTGCTGTGAGAGCTATCTCACAGTACAAGAAGGGTAAGAAGGCGGCCAACAACGAGAAGGCTGCCGCACGTTCTTCCACGCCTCCGCCTAGTGCTACCTGTGGCAGCTGTGGAAAGCAGCATGGCCCCAAGACATGCCCGGCCGCCGACGCACTGTGTCGTGGATGTGACCGTAAGGGCCACTGGTCTAACACAGACAGGTGCCCCATACGAGGCCACAAGTGTCAGGCCTGCGGTCGCTATGGACACTACGACAAGTGCTGCCGCCAACCCAAGCCCAAAAGCCCGAGACGAGGAGGAAAGCAGCGCACTTCCCTCGGGGTGGTTCACACGCAGCCCCCTTCAGATGGCCCACGCAGCCCCAAGCAGCAGCTGAGTCACATCAGAAGGGTGGATTTGACCACACGCCCCAGGGCTACCCCTTCCCCTACCATCCGCGTCTCCGTCACACACGGTGATGTGTCGAGTCACATCGAGGTGATACCGGACACCGGCGATGATACTACGGTGATAAGCCTGACGGTTTCCAGATGCCGGACGCTGTGGGCTCCTTTCAAGCTGAGATCACCTACGGCGACAGGTCGTGTCACGGATGGATCGACGTGCAGCCTACTCTCGCTACACCCTTGTTGTCGTGGGAGCACTGTAAGGAGTTAGGCGTGGTGCCCAGAGACTTTCCTGAGCAGATCCAAGCTGCTCATTACACCGCCAGCAGGGTGCGTGAGTCAACGAGCGACGCGCCTGGCACTGCCGCACAGAGCTGCCCAGAACCCGCGTCCACTCCCACCCACACAGGACGCTCCCCTGCCCAGATCCTGTATGGTCACCCTCTCCGCTCTTGCGTTCCTGCACACGTCAAGGCCTTTGCGAAGGACTGGCAGACCAGAGCCGAGAGCTGCGACCGCCACGCCGCTACACGTGCCCAGGACTCCAAGGCTCGGTATGACGACCGTGCCCGCCCTCTTCAGCCACTGGAGATTGGTGCCCTTGTCCGCGTCCAAGACCCGACGACGACTCGTTGGGACAAGGTGGGCATAGTGATGGGCGTCGGCCGGTCGCGGGACTACAAGGTCAGGATGCCGAGCGGCCGTGTCTGGTGGAAGAACCGCCGCTTCCTCCGGCCAGTCCCACCCCCTGCTGCTGGCCCCCTGACCGAGGACGAGTCCCTTACACCTCACGAGGATCCGCCCCACAGTGCACCTCGACGCTCGGAGCGACTTAGGACTAAGTAGTCCGCTCAAGACAAAGACTATGAGCGTGAGGGGGGGGAGGGAGATGTAGGTTATGTATCTATGCTACTGTGCCGAGTAGTAACCTTGTAAATAAGCTACTGTGCCGAATAGCATTTATATATGTAATTACCTGGCAACACTGCACGTGTTATGTGGCAACATTGCCCCGAGGCTGCCATATGGCAAGGCAGTCTCAGTCTGACTCCGTGGGCCGTGCATGGCACACGCTAGTCACCACTTGTATTTCTTCTATCCGTTAATAAATGGACTTCAGTGATACCCGGTGTTTCCCTACCCATCACTGCCTTCTTCAGGGAACACTTGGAACCTTCAAACGGCACTAAATCCCATTGGAGCAACGTCACAAGTGGAGTTCCTCAAGGCTCAGTACTTGGACCATTATTATTTATTATATACATAAACGACATAGACATCGGCATAGACAACAACATAAGTAAATTTGCTGATGACAATAAAATAGGACGTGTTATTAAATCTGACGAGGACTCCGCAAAACTACAGGAAGATCTAAACAAATTTTTCGAATGGTCTGAAAAATGGCAGATGAAATTCAACGTACTCAGTATAGGAGATGTAAACAGGGAAACCAGATACCAGATGAACAACGATGCCATAGAGAAATCCGACTGCGAGAGAGATTTAGGAGTAATGATGAGTAGGAACCTTAAGCCAAGTAAACAATGTGTTTTTGCTCGTAACAAGGCTAATAAAGTACTTGGGTTCATACAAAGGAGTGTTAGTTACAAGACTAGTGAGGTCATCCTAAAACTGAATCTTGCGCTTGTGAGACCACACCTGGATTACGCAGTTCAGTTCTGGTCACCGTATTACAGGATGGATATAGAAACATTGGTAAGAATTCAGAGGAGAAAGACAAGACTAATCCCGGGCATTAGGAACCTTGAGTATAGAGACAGGTTAAAGCATCTTAATTTGCACTCCCTCGAGAGACGTAGAGCGAGGGGCGACCTGATAGAGGTGTATAAGTGGAAGTCAGGGCTAAACAATGGGGACATTACAAAGGTACTCAAACTATCCAACCAGGAGCGAACTCGTAACAATGGTTTTTAAATTAGACAAATTTAGATTTAGGCGTGAAATAGGTAAACACTGGTTTGGAAACAGAGTAGTGGATGAATGGAACAAGTTACCAAATATCATCATTAACTCGAATACGCTGAATAGCTTCAAACATAGGTTGGATGCTTATATGAGCAATAGGGGTTGGGTGTAAACGGGACTGCCCAGTATGGGCCAATAGGCCCGCTGCAGTTTCCTCCATTCTTATGTTCTTATGTTCTTATAAATCTATCTAGCCTCCTTTTAAAACTTTCCAGCGTTCCAGCACTTACTACAAAGTTGCTAAGCTTGTTCCACTCGTCCACCACCCTATTTGTGAACCAGTTCCTTCCTAACTCCCTCCTAAACCTAAACTTATCCAACTTAAATCCTTTGCTCCGAGTCCTATCCTGCTTGGAAATTATAAGAACTTTATCTATATCTCCTTTATTGATTCCTTTCACCCACTTAAATACTTCTATCATATCTCCCCGCACTCTTCGTCTTTCTAGGGAATGCAAGTTTAGTTTCTTTAACCTATCCTGATATGGAAGGTTTCTAAATCCCGGAATCATTTTCGTCATTCTTCGCTGCACCGACTCCAGTGAATTTATATCCATTCTATAATAAGGGCACCAGAACTGAACCGCATAAACGAGGTGCAGCCTGACTAGCGCAAGATATAGTTGCCATAAGACCTCTGCACTCTTATTACTTACACTTCTAGATATCAAACCTAATACTCTGTTTGCCTTATTTCGAACATTAACGCACTGTTTTCTAGGCCGTAGGTCCGGGCTTACAAGTACCCTTAAGTCTCTTTCACAAGTCGACTTCTCTAGGTTGATGTTGTTAAGGCTGTATACAGTGACAGTATTTGTTCTTCCAATATTATGTACGTTGCACTTACTGGTGTTGAATCTCATTTGCCATTTTTCTGACCACCCCTGCAGTTTATTTAAATCCTCCTGTAGTGCATTTGCATCCTGCCCTGAATTAATCTGCCGCCCTATTTTGGTGTCATCCGCAAACTTGCTTATGCCACTGCTGATCCCAGTATCTAGATCGGTTATTTAGATTGTGAACAAGAATGGGCCTAGTACTGACCCCTGGGGAACGCCACTGGTTACACAGCCCCACTCAGATTTAACACCATCTAAGCTGACCCTCTGCGTTCTATCGGTGAGCCATGAGTTTATCCAATTTAAGACTTCCCCTCGATACCATGAGCCTTAACTTTCGTCAGAAGCCTCTGATGCGGTACTCTGTCAAATGCTTTGCTAAATTCTAAGTAAATAACATCGTAATTTTCGTCATTATCTACTACCTCGAAGACTTTCTTAAACGACGTCAGCAGATTTGTTAGACAAGATTTTCCCTTTGCAAACCCATGTTGAGAGTCGTAGATTAACTTGCTTTTCTCTAAATGCGATCGGATGCTATTTGCTATAATTGATTCAAGAAATTTCCCCACTACTGACGTCAAACTGATCGGCCGGTAATTTGACGCTGATGTTCTGTCTCCCTTTTTGAATATGGGTACTATACTTGCCTGTTTCCACAAGTCTGGCACAACTCCCTTGTCTAATGATTTTGTAAATAAATTTACGAAGGGTCCGCTAATCTGTTCCCTACACTCTTTCAAGACTCGAGGGAAAATTTCATTCAGCCCTGGGGATTTTGTCTTCTTTAATTTATTGATCCTCTTAAGAACATCCTCTTTTCTGATAGTGATATTCTTTAAATTCTCTTCTTCCTTTCCCCTAAATATCAGTTCCACCTCTGGAATTTCCTCACGAATTTCTTCTGTGAAAACTGATAAAAAGTGGCTGTTCAATGCTTTGCTTATTTTCCACTGCCATTGATCACTTCCCCCCTCCCTGACTTTAAGGGCCCAACTTTGTCCTTGACCTTTGTTCTATATACCTGGAAAAATCCCTTGGGATTCGTCTTGGATTCTCTTGCTATTCTGATTTCATATCCTCTCTTTGCTTTCCTTACATTTTTCTTAACATTCCTAGATAGTTCATTATAGGTATTTCTGAGCTGCTCCTCCCCTCCCTTTAATTTCTTATAAATTCCTTTCTTTATTCCTATGTCATATTTAAGTTTTCTGGTCATCCTCCTTGGCTCATTCTTTTTTGACCTAATTTTTCTGTATGGTATATTTTGTTCTTGTGCTTTATGTAGTATACTAGTGAATATATTAAAGTCATGATCAATTGTTGTGTCATCTGTGACCTCACCCCTTCCTACTGGGGACTGACCTGACTGTTCCCAGGTGACCTCACCTCGGTACCTTCTTAACCCCTGATAATCCGCCAACCGAAAGTTTGGGACTCTGACCGTATTGTCATTGTTTTTCGTTTCCCAATTTTGGGTGAACCTGATTTCTCTGTGATCACTGTTACCTAGTTCTTTCCCTACTGTGATATTTTTGATAATACTTTCTTTATTTGTTTATACTAGGTCTAATATATTGTCACCTCTAGTAGGTTCTGTAATTAGTTGTTTCAAAAATTTGTCCTGTACTGCGTCTCGGAAGTCTTCAGATTTATAGTCATCTACAATGTTGTCCCAGTCAATATTTCTGAAGTTGAAATCCCCCATAATTCATAGGTTGTTATATTTTGCTGCCCTACTCATTTCCTGCCATAAGGGCTGAGCTGCTTCTTTCCCAAGACTTGGGGGCCTGTAAATCACTCCCATAATTAGTTTTTCTCTTCCTTCCGTGATTTCTACCCATACAGACTCGGTTCCTATTTCACCCTTTATTGAATTATTAATACAACATTTTAATGTATCCTTGTGAAAATGGGTGTACCCTTCTATGTGGTATTCTGATAAAAAATTTTTGCTCGCCAGATTCATCCAAGTTTCGTTGATTGTTATGACGTCTACATTCTCGGTACATACAACAGCTCTCAGGAAGTCTATTTTATTTCTAACACTCCTACTGTTTGTATAGTATACATTTAAACCAGGGTCAGTTCTCCTGGGTCACTGTTGGGCGTGCCAACTTGTGGGTATACCCCTGCTCATCTACTTACTGTTATATGTGTTATATTTTTGTGGGCTGTAAGCTGTGGTCTGATAAACAATCATTACATATGTATGTATGTATGCATGTATGTATGTATGTATGTATGTATGTTTGTATGTAAGTAATAATAAATAATAATAAACGGTTTATTAATAGAGTTGCAACCGGTGGCTGAAAATATACAGACTTACATTTGATTTAGACATGATGATATAATATGCGTTGAATACATTTACAGGGCTATACAGTACATAAATTAGGAATTGTATATTATTTTAACGATAGATGGGATGGTGCTATTCTTATATCTATCGGTGAGGGCTCTTATGGGCTGTATGTATGTATGTATGTAAGTAAGTATGTATGTATGTATGTATGTATGTATGTATGTATGTATGTATGTATGTATGTATGTACAGTATGTTGGTATGTGTTCGGTGATATCCATTTATCTCTTTAACTTTGTGTGTGAAATCTGTATCACTATGTCCTTTAATATTCATTAGTTCAGCTGTGTGTGTGTGTGTGTGTGTGTTCGCACACAGGGTGGTGAAATACGTCTAGTGTAGCAGCATTATGTCGTTTTTAAGGTGCAGGCATTACTTGCTCCCTCTCGCTTTCAGCTGCCGCCTCTGGCTAGCCCTCGTGGCGAACAGGGAAGCAACTTGCATTAGTTTTCCCACAGCCTCTTCATCATCAAGACTCCTGCTTTGCATTCTCGTGGTAACACACGGTAATTGGGTGCCTCGTGGGCTCAGGCTAGACCACCAGGGGATCTCGGAGTAGCAGTGGGCCCCAGAGGGACGGCCCATAGGCCCACTAGCATGTGGATACGTCCTGCCGCCTACCAACCATTGTCCTGTTGCCTTGCGGATTAACCTTGGTAGGTATAAGGCTACGAGAGTAAACCCCGAACGAAAAATCTGCGGTGGAGCCTCGCATCAGGCAGACATGCTTACAGAGCTCCAACAAAACACCACCGACAGTATAGGCGGAAGAGGTGACCACCATGGGAACTACACTCAGGAAAAGGGAGAGCCAAGATGTGTGGTTGCAGCCTGCGCTCCTGCCTCACCACATAAATCAACTCACGCGCAGCCATCATCCAGTTTCATCATACCTCTCATCATCATCAAAACCCCTATACCCCCAAAAGTCCGATGGCGACGGACGAGTGGCGACGGGGACAGGCAGAGATGACTGTCGGGGGACTCTATTCGCAACTTTGCACATAGGTGGCAAAGATAAGGTGGTCGTTTATGCACTGGGATCTAGGCAGCAGTGCAATTCGGTCCTGTCTGTGTGACTGAGCAGCCCTTTTGAGGAGCCACTCTCCTCATCCCAACATGGGGAGGGGGCTAGAAAAGGTGCCCTAAACATAGCTTGCCTAAAAAAAAATGACTGGGCAACCGCATCCAGTAAGGTCATTCTTATGCGGTCGAAAACACAATTGAAATCACAAGTCCTGACAAAAAAAAATATTCAACCTCTTATGGTCACTGCATGGAATGCCAGGACCCTTCTGGATACTGGCACAAATGAGCATCCTGAAAGAAGAACCGCCTTTGTGGCAATGGAGCTGGCTAGGTATAACATCGACATAGAGGTCATTAGTGAGTCCCGGCTCCCAGATTAGGGTCAACTAACAGAATGGGGGTCAAGCTAAACCTTCTTCTGGAATGGTAAGCCTGCTGCAGAGAGAAACCGCATTTACGGAGTTGGCGAAAAACTTCCTCCCAGAATCACAATGTGGCTTTAGACTATCACGTGGCACCTATGACATGTTCTTTGCTACCCGCCAGATACAGGAAAAGTGCAGAGAACAGCGTCGTGACCTGTACACGGTTTTCATCGACCTTACCAAGGCCTTCGACTCGGTCAACAGGGAAGCCCTCTGGTGGACCCTCAGCCGTTTTGGCTGCTCACCAAAATTCTTCGCCATTAAGAGGCAACTCCACGATGGCATGAACGGCAGTGTCCTGTACAATGGCACCCAGTCTGAGTTCTTCCCCATCCAAACGGGGGTTAAAGAAGGGTGTATACTGGCACCAAATCTCATTCCATTTTCTTGGCTGCCTTCCTTACTCGTGCTAGTGCCAATTTTGCCGGCATGGTGGACTTCGAGTACTGGATGAAGGGTCTTTTCAACATTAGACGACTCCAGGCAAGAACAAGGGTGTCGGCAGCTTCCATTACCGAGCTTCAGTATGCAGATGACCTCACCCTTGCTGCTCACACTGAACACGACCTATAGAAGATCCTGAACACCTAAGCAGATGCATATGCATACTTCGGCCTTGAGGTGAATGTATCTAAGTCTCAGATTCTCTTTTAGCCTGCCACTGGTTCAGACACAGCTCCACCATCCATCCAGCTTAACAGTACTACCCTCTGTAATGTCACCCACATTCGGTATCTTGTCTCCCACTTGTCCACCATCGCGGACATCTATGAAGAGATTCAGCATCGGATCAGATGTGCATTTCAAGCCTTTGGCAGATTCTGAAACCGTGTCTTCAGCTGTTGGGAGCTGAAATTATCTACAAAGTAACACGTATATCGAGCAGTGGTCCTCCCCACCCTGCTATATGGCAGTGAGACATTGAGCACAAACAGGAGGTACCTCAAGGCAATTGAAAACTTTCACCAACGTAGTGTATATTCCATCCTCCGAGTTCGCTGGGAAGACAGGAGAACAAATGCCATTATTCTTGCTGACACCAACTGTAGGAGCATCGAGGCTACCATTATCCATGAACAACTACGCTGGACTGGCTATGTTACCCGCATGGACGACAGTAGATTACCACAGCAACTACTTTACAGTCACCTAACGAATAGTAAACGTAACACGGGCGGGAAACTGAAAAGGTATAAGGATAGTCTTAAGACAATCCTGAAGAAGTGCCAAACTGACTCCCTCACCTGGGAGTCGATTACTCCGCCTCGTAACGCTTGAAAGAGCGCTACACAAGAAGTTGTCAATACTTTCGAGTTTGCCCGACTGCAAACCGAGCAGACAAGCGCCAACGCTGGAGGGACGTTTCCACCGCCCCTCCCGCACTCGTTGTAGCCCTCTACATATGCAACTCTTGTGAACGACTCTGCCGTTTCCCTTATCGGCCACTTTAGTCACCTCAAATCTCACCAATGATGGTGACATCCGTAATAACTCATATCATTTGTATCATAGCTTGATGATCGTCATACTCGATTCCGAGTGACAGCACGTCCCCACAACAGACACCCATCACCCCCACGTCCCCACACCAGACACCCATCACCACCACGTCCCCACACCAGACACCCATCACCACCACGTCCCCGCACCAGACACCCATAACCACCACGTCCCCACACCAGACACCCATCACCACCACGTCCCCCACACCAGACACCCATCACCACCCCGTCCCCACACCAGACACCCATCACCACCACGTCCCCACACCAGACACCATCACCACCACGTCCCTACACCAGACACCCATCACCACCACGTCCCCGCACCAGACACCCATCACCACCACGTCCCCGCACCAGACACCCATCACCACCACGTCCCCAACCAGACACCCATCACCACCTCGTCCCCACACCAGACACCCATCACCACCCTGTCCCCACACCAGACACCCATCACCACCACGTCCCCACACCAGACACCCATCACCACCACGTCCCACACCAGACACCCATCACCACCACGTCCCCGCACCAGACACCCATCACCACCACGTCCCCACACCAGACACCCATCACCACCCGTCCCCACACCAGACACCCATCACCACACCCTGTCCCCACACCAGACACCCATCACCACCACGTCCCCACACCAGACACCCATCACCACCACGTCCCCGCACCAGACACCCATCACCACCACGTCCCCACACCAGACACCCATCACTACCTCGTCCCACACCAGACACCCATCACCACCTCGTCCCCACCAGACACATCACCACCACGTCCCCACACCAGACACCCATCACCACCACGTCCCCACAAAGAACTACCCATCACAGCCTCCCACCAAACACCATCACCACCACGTCCCCACACCAGACACCCATCACCACCATCACACCAGACACCCATCACCACCTCGTCCCCACCAGACCATCACCACCCCGTCCCCCCAGACACCCATCACCACACGTCCCACAGGCCACCATCACCACCACGTCCCCACACCAGACACCCATCACCACCACGTCCCACCAGACACCATCACACCACGTCCCGCACAGACACCCATCACCACCTCGTCCCCACCCAGACACCCATCACCACCGTCCACACAGACACCCATCACCACCTCGTCCCCACCAGACACCCATCACCACCACGTCCCCACACCAGACACCCATCACCACCTCGTCCCCACACCAGACACCCATCACCACCACTTCCCGCACCAGACACCATCACCACCGTCCCCACACCGACACCCATCACCACGTCCCCCACAGACACCATCACCACCACGTCCCCACACCAGACACCCATCACCACCACGTCCCCACACCAGACACCCATCACCACCACGTCCCACAGACACCCATCACCACCACGTCTATTGTAAGATGTGATGCACAATTATTCAGGACCGTTATTAGTCATAATTAAATTTGCACATCTGACATAGCTTGAACAAAGTGAATTGTGAGTTTGGGTTCATGCAAATTACTGCCGGTGTTTCTCATGTTATTACAATACTAAGAGTTAGTGAATGTCAGTATATCTTCCTCATTGAGTTGAGTTAGTTTTTCTCTTGTAATAATCGAAATTTAACAATGACTTTAAGTTTCCAGAAAATATTTATAATATTTATTTTTCACTTGCTCATAATTTTTGGGGAAAACTATGTCTCTAGATACAAAATTACTTATACATTTGTCAAAATATATTTTTTTTTTACAATTATATTTTCTTGTAAAAGTTTTTCCAATAGCTAAATGCGAAGTTTCATCTACAGTATATGCTAATTTTTGTTTACAAGCACTATTGGCCTTTAAAAATAGCTCAAGTTATTTAGAATATCTATATATAATACGCAGTAACTAAAGATTGTATGATGATAACTACGATTAAGAGATAGTCACTGTTGAATACATAAAAAAGAACAGTGATTGTGACAAAGATGAGAGGAGATACAGAAGGTTAAATTAATAAATGAACACCGCACTTATGACCAGAGGAAAACAACGCATCATTAAGAAACAGGAAAGGTTCATAGTATCACCCTTTTAACAATACAAATGCTGAAAAAATAACATAATTTTATTATTCTCAACACGGGAAAATCAGTGTGTTAACATTATCCATATTGCACACCATCATTTCAATATTAATGGCACTTAATTCATGACAAAAATTTCGATCAAAACTAAAATGTAATAACAGCAGGACAACAACACAGTGTTGGGGAGCAAGCGTAATACAATACAGGCTCCAGAAGTGTTGAGACCTTTAAAGGGAGGGAGAAGTTTACAGGAAAACTCATTAGTTTACACCAGCACTAGGAAAGAGAAGTTTACAGGAAGACTCATTAGTTTACCTACCAAACCAGCACCAGGAAGGAGAAGTTTAGAGGAAAACTCATTAGTTTACACCAGCACTAGGAAAGAGAAGTTTACATGAAGACTCATTAGTTTACCTACCAAACCAGCACTAGGAAGGAGAAGTTTACAGGAAGACTCATTAGTTTACCTCAAACCAGCACTAGGAAGGAGAAGTTTACAGGAGATTCATTAGTTTACCAGCTAGGAAGGGAAATTTACAGGAACCTCATTAGTTTACCAGCACTAGGAAGGAGAAATTTACAGGAAGACTCATTAGTTTACACCAGCACTAGGAAGGAGAAATTTACAGGAAGACTCATTAGTTTACACCAGCACTAGGAAGAAGAAATTTACAGGAAGACTCATTAGTTTACCTACCAAGCACCACAGGGAGAGGGAAAGTATACATGTAGACCCAATAGTTTATCTCCACGCACCACCCCCTGTGCTGCCTTCATGGTCAAGTGATATATTAAAACCTCTAGGTAAAAACGACACTTCCAATCTAAGTGTTTTTCACCTCGACACAATATTTACAAACCGAGGGAATTTTACTTCTTTAAAAGCAATATAGAGGGTGTGGCTTCCTCTGTTACATGTTCTCGTGCTGTACATGTGTTGACTACATCGTGCTGCACATGTGTTGACTGCCTCGTGCTGCACATGTGTTTACTGCCTCGTGTTGTACGTGTGTTGACTACCTCGTGCTGCACATGTGTTAACTACCTCGAGCTGCACATGTGTTAACTGCCTCGTGCTGCACATGTGTTTACTGCTCGTGTTGTACGTGTGTTGACTACCTCGTGCTGCACATGTGTTGACTGCTCGTGCTGCACATGTGTTTACTGCCTCGTGTTGTACGTGTGTTGACTACCTCGTGCTGCACATGTGTTGACTGCCTCGTGCTGCACATGTGTTGCTACTACCTCGTGCTGTACATGTGTTTACTGCTCGTGCTGTACATGTGTTTACTGCCTCGTGTTGTACGTGTGTTGACTACCTCGTGCTGCACATGTGTTGACTGCCTCGTGCTGTACATGTGTTTACTGCCTCGTGTTGTACGTGTTGACTACCTCGTGCTGCACATGTGTTGACTGCCTCGTGCTGCATGTGTTTTGCCTCGTGCTGTACATGTGTTTACTGCCTCGTGCTGTACATATGTTTACCACTCGTGTTGTACGTGTGTTGACTACCTCGTGCTGCACATGTGTTGACTGCCTCGTGCTGCACATGTTTACTGCTCGGTTTACATGTGTTGACGCCTCGTGCTGCACATGTGTTGACTCCTCGTGCTGCTATGTGTTTACTGCCTCGTGTTGTACGTGTGTTGACTACCTCGTGCTGCACATGTGTTTACTGCCTCATGCTGTACATGTGTTTACTGCCTCGTGCTTTACATGTGTTTACTGCCTCGTGCTGCACATGTGTTTACTGCCTCGTGTTGTGCGTGTTGACTACCTCGTGCTGCACATGTGTTGACTGCCTCGTGCTGCACATGTGTTTACTGCCTCGTGTTGTACATGTGTTTACTGCCTCGTGCTTTACATGTGTTTACTGCCTCGTGCTGCACATGTGTTTACTGCCTCGTTGTGCGTGTGTTGACTACCTCGTGCTGCACATGTGTTGACTGCCTCGTGCTGCACATGTGTTGACTACCTCGTGCTGTACATGTTTACTGCCTCGTGCTTTACATGTGTTGACTACCTCGCGCTGCACATGTGTCAACTGCCTCATGCTGTACATGTGTTTACTGCCTCGTGCTTTACATGTGTTGACTACCTCGTGCTGCACATGTGTCAACTGCCTCATGCTGTACATGTGTTTACTGCCTCATGCTTTACATGTGTTGACTACCTCATTGCACATGTGTCAACTTACCTCATGCTGTACATGTGTTTACTGCCTCGTGCTTCATGTGTTGACTACCTCGTGCTGCATGTGTTGACTACCTCGTGCTGTACATGTGTTTACTGCTCGTGCTGTACATGTGTTTACTGCCTCATGCTGTACATGTGTTTACTGCCTCGTGCTGCACATGTGTTTACTCCTTAGTGCTGCACATGTCTTGACTGTCTCGTGCTGCACATGTTTATTGCCTCGTGTTGTACGTGTGTTTACTGTCTCGTGCTGCACTGTGTTAACTACCTCGTGCTGCACATGTGTTGCTTTCACCGTGCTGCACACGTGTTGTTTACCTCATGCTGTACATGTTTTACTGCCTCATGCTGCACATGTGTTTATTGCCTCGTGTTGTACGTGTGTTGACTACCTCGTGCTGCACATGTGTTAACTACCTCGTGCTGCACGTGTTTATTGCCTCGTGTTGTACGTGTGTTGACTACTTCGTGCTGCACACGTGTTGACTACCTCATGCTGTACATGTGTTTACTGCCTCATGCTGCACATATGTTTATTGCCTCCGTGTTGTACGTGTGTTGACTACTTCGTGCTGCACATGTGTTGACTACCTCATGCTGTACATGTTTACTGCCTCATGCTGCACATGTGTTTATTGCCTCGTGTTGTACGTGTGTTGACTACTTCGTGCTGCACACGTGTTGACTACCTCGTGCTGTACATGTTTTTACTGCCTCATGCTGCATATGTTTACTGCCTTGTGCTGCACATGTGTCTACTGTCTCGTGCTGCACATGTGTTTACTGTCTCGTGCTGCACATGTGTAACACCTCGTGCTGCACATGTGTTAACTACCTCATGCTGTACATGTGTTTACTGCCTCATGCTGCACATGTGTTTGCCTTGTGCTGCACATGTGTTTACTGTCTCGTGCTGCACATGTGTTTACTGCCTCGTGCTGTACGTGTGTTGACTACTTCGTGCTGCACATGTGTTAACTACCTCGTGCTGCACATGTGCTAACTACCTCGTGCTGCTCATGTGTTGACTGCTTCGTGCTGCACATGTTTACTGCCTTGTGCTGCGCATGTGTTTACTGTCTCGTGCTGCACATGTGTTTACTGTCTCGTGCTGCACATGTGCTTCTCGTGCTGCACATGTGTTAACTACTTCGTGCTGCACACGTGTTACTACCTCATGCTGTACATGTGTTTACCTCATGCTGCACATGTGTACTACCTCGTGCTGCACATGTGTTATACCGTGCTGCACACGTGTTGACACCTCATGCTGTACATGTGTTTCTGCCTCGTGCTGCATGTGTTTACTGCCTCGTGCTGTACGTGTGTTGACTACTCGTGCTGCACATGTGTTGACTGCCTCGTGCTGCATGTGTTTACCTCGTGTTGTACGTGTGTTGACTACCTCGTGCTGCACATGTGTTGGCTACCTCGTGCTGCACATGTGTTGACTGCCTCGTGCTGCACATGTGTTTACTGCCTCGTGTTGTACGTGTGTTGACTACCTCGTGCTGCGTGTTGACTACCTCGTGCTGCACATGTGTTGACTACCTCGTGCTGCACATGTGTTGACTGCCTCGTGCTGTACATGTGTTGACTGCCTCGTGCTGTACATGTGTTTACTGCCTCGTGTTGTACGTGTGTTGACTACCTCGTGCTGCACATGTGTTGACTACCTCGTGCCACATGTGTTGACTGCCTCGTGCTGCATGTGTTGACTACCTCGTGCTGCACATGTGTTGACTACCTCGTGCTGCACATGTGTTGACTGCCTCGTGCTGTACATGTGTTTACTGCCTCGTGCTGTACATGTGTTTACTGCCTCGTGTTGTACGTGTGTTGACTACCTCGTGCTGCACATGTTTTTGCCTTGTGCTGCACATTGTGTTTACTGTCTCGTGCTGCACATGTGTTCTGTCTCGTGCTGCACATGTGTTAACTACCTCGTGCTGCACATGTGTTAACTACTTTGTGCTGCACACGTGTTGACTACCTCATGCTGTACATGTGTTTACTGCCTCATGCTGCACATGTTTTTACACCTTGTGCTGCACATGTTTACTGTCGTGCTGCACATGTGTTTACTGTATGCTGCATGTGTGCTACCTCGTGCTGCACATGTAATCTACCTAGTGCTGCTCATGTGTTGACTACTTCGTGCTGCATGTTGACTACCTCATGCTGCACATGTGTTTACTGCTTGTGCTGCACATGTGTTTACTGTCTCGTGCTGCATGCTTTTATCTCGTGCCACACTTCTTTTACTACCTCGTGCTGCACATGTGTTTACTGCCTCGTGCTGTACGTGTGTTGACTTCTTCGTGCTGCATGTGTTAACTCACCTCGTGCTGCACATGTGCTAACTACCTCGTGCTGCTCATGTGTTGACTACTTCGTGCTGCACATGTTGACTACCTCATGCTGTACATGTGTTAACTACCTCGTGCACATGTATTTAACTACCTCGTGCTGCATGTTAACTACCTCGTGCTGTACATGTGTTGACTACTTCGTGCTGTACACTGTGTTGACTACTTCGTGCTGCACATGTGTTAACTACCTCGTGCTGTACATATGTTGACTACTTCGTGCTGCTCATGTGTTGACTACTTCGTGCTGCATGTGTTGACTACTTCGTGCTGCACATGTGTTACTACTTCGTGCTGCACATGTGTTAACACCTCGTGCTGCACATGTGTTGACTACTCGTGCTGCACATGTGTTAACCTCGTGCTGCACATGTGTTAACTTACTCGTGCTGCACTATGTGTTAACTACCTCTTGCTGTTGACTACTTGTGCTGCACATGTGTTGACTACGTGCTGCACATGTGTTACTTCCTCGTGCTGCATGTGTTAACTACCTCGTGCTGCTCATGTGTTGACTTCCTCGTGCTGCACATGTGTTTACTACCTCGTGCTGCACATGTGTTAACTACCTCGTGCTGCACATGTGTTACTACTTCGTGCTGCACATGTGTTGGCCTACTTCGTGCACATGTGTTGACTACTTCGTGCTGCTCATGTGTTGACTACTTCGTGCTGCCCATGTGTTGACTACTTCGTGCTGCTCATGTGGCTTCCTCCGTGCTGCTCATGTGTTGACTACTTCAGTGCTGCACATGTGTTGACTACTTCGTGCTGCACATGTATTTGACTACTTCGTGCTGCACATGTGTTGTACCATTTCCTCATGTGTTGACTACTTCGTGCTGCTCATGTGTTGACTACTTCGTGCTGCACATGTGTTGACTACTCGTGCTGCACATGTGTGACTACTTCATTCCACATGTGTTGACTACTTCGTGCTGCTCATGTGTTTTTACCTCGTGCTGCACATGTGTTAACTACCTCGTGCTGCACATGTGTTGACTACTTCGTGCTGCTCATGTGTTGACTACTTCGTGCTGCTCTGTGTTGACTACTTGTGCTGCACATGTGTTGACTACTTCGTGCTGCACATGTGTTGTACTACGTGCTGCACATGTGTTGACTACTCGTGCTGCTCATGTGTTGACTACTTCGTGCTGCTCATGTGTTGACTACTTTGTGCTGCATGTGTTGACCGTGCTGCTCATGTGTTGACTACTTCGTGCTGCTCATGTGTTGACTACTTCGTGCTGCACATGTGTTTACTACCTCGTGCTGCACATGTGTTACTTTACCTCGTGCTGCACATGTGTTGACTACTTCGTGCTGCATGTGTTGACTACTTCGTGCTGCTCATGTATTACTTCGTGCTGCTCATGTGTTGACTACTTCGTGCTGCTCATGTTGACTACCTCGTGCTGCACATGTGTTGACTACTTCGTGCTGCTCATGTGTTGACTACACTCGTGCTGCACATGTGTTGACTACTTCGTGCTGCTCATGTGTTGACTACCTCGTGCTGCACATGTGTTGACTACTTCGTGCTGCTCATGTGTTACTTCCTCGTGCTGCACATGTTGACTACTTCGTGCTGCCCATGTGTTGACTACCTCATGCTGCACATGTTGACTACCTCGTGCTGCACATGTGTTGACTACTTCGTGCTGCTCATGTGTTGACTACTTCGTGTTGCACATGTGTTGATTACCTCGTGCTGCACATGTGTTTACTACCTCGTGCTGCACATGTGTTTACTGCCTCATGTTGCACATGTGTTGATTACCTCGTGCTGCACATGTGTTTACTACCTCGTGCTGCACATGTGTTTACTACCTCGTGCTGCACATGTGTTTACTACCTCGTGCTGCACATGTGTTTACTACCTCGTTCTGCACATGTGTTTACTACCTCGTGCTGCACATGTGTTTACTACCTCGTGCTGCACATGTGTTTACTACCTCGTGCTGTACAGTTATAGTGTGTTCAAAGATATCACAGTAGTACTGTTTCTAGCCACTGGCACCTTCTTCAACTGTGAGTAGAGGAGTAGGAGACACACTCACTGCTGTACTTCTGACACTGTCTTTAGAATCTTGGACTTCCCTCCACAGTTATTCCCTCCTTGGATATTCCTTTTGCATTACATTTCGTTTGGGTTACACTCTACTTCCTCCTAATTAGGTGTGTACTCCATAGTTACGAGAGTAAGATAAGGAAGGCCAGGCCAAACTCCGGTCCTAAATTTAGTACCCGAGCGGCGTATACGATCATTCTGTGAACATCAGTGTAATTTAGTTATAAGAAATTAATTGAACACTAAGTAATCTAATATATTACAATATGCAATATCCTTTCAGGGGAACTTATAGATAATACAAAAGTTAATTTTATACTTTCTCAACTCATTCAAGTGAAATGGTATAGAAAGTAGACGGGTTGAGATCTGAGGTTTACACACACGTATGTTAAATTAAATCCTCCTTTAATTATGCATGGTTTACATACTGTGTTAATGCAGTCTGTAGATGATATACAGTGATGTAGTATCTTATAAAGTATTCCTCTAATTGTACATAAAGCTCGCCATCATACAGTTACACTGACTCAGAGGTAAGTGTGCCACATTAAAACAGACACCACCCCCATCCTCCTTAAGCTCTTGGTTTCTCCCAATCTCTCATTAAAAATTAGAATCAAGATAAAATTGACTCAAGGTCTCCAAGTGCCTCCACTCGTGTTCATGTGTGATGACGTCGCTTTGATCTTTCCCATACAGAGAATGTTATTAGCCTTCCCCCCTTCTAGGCCTACGGCTTCATACAGCGTGAGTAGTAACAACTTTCACAACACCATTTCTAGTGAACCACAGTCAGGAAACAATAGCAATATGTATACACGTTTATAATTAATTTCAATGATACATAATCAAAGACAAGAAAACAGAGTCTGTTATAATTCTCGGAAATCCGATAGTCGTTGTTGTTATTATGTTATTACGGTGCTTCAACAATGAAAGCCTTTAAATGCGTAACAAGGTTATTAATTACACATTTGTAACAACATTTAAAAAAATATGAGAGATTAAACTCTCTGCTGGTTTTCATTCGATAGTATACAGTATTTTTTGACACACACACACACACACACACACACACACACACAAAAGAAATGTTTCAAGGTCTAAGATAACACCAAACCTCTAAAACTGCAGACTACCCCGACAGCTCCAGCTCACACTAAACAAAGAATACTATATGGTCATTTGGGTGGCCTTCGGTCGCTTAGTGGATCTCCAACTGAGAGACGGAGCTTAAAGAACTGATTAACGGAACCCCTCTAAATAACGGATCCCTTTATTAATGGAACCCCGCTAATTAATGAAACCCCTCTTATTAACGGAAACTGAAAACTGGAACCCCCGGCCACAAAAAGGATTATCTATTACCTGTAGCAGAGAAGTAGAAGTTATTAAGGGGATAATGGGCAGGTAGAGAGGTTGGCGGGAGATGGACTTCGCTGCTGCTACCTGCTCACTCATTTATTATGCATGGACGAGAAACAGGTTGAGGTTACGTGGGCGAGGTAGACAGACCTTTACCCTTCCCCTCACTCGCCCCCTTCCACACACATACCTGGTGATTAATCGTGTTTTTTAGGTCGTTTTGTGTTTTTAGGATTGAAGTTAATAGAGGGAGGATGGAGAGAGAATATATAGGTATGGATGATTTATCATTCTGTACTTCTTTCATTTTTACTCTCTCTCTCTCTCTTTCTCTAAAAAATATACTCAGTGAAGGAACAAGGTCAATAACTCAGTATTTATATTGCTAACACCGTAATTCAGCGTGACAAGAATAGGCAGCTTGGCCCGGGTGAGGGGGAAGAGAGGGAGGAGGGAGGGAAACAGGGCGCGTCACTTGGCTGATGGGTGAGGTCCGCGATACTAAGTGGATCATGTGTATCAGGTCTATGTTGTTTTGGTGAAGATAAATTTTAACTCACTTGACTTGGGTTTTTTTTATTATAGTGGATGGTAATGCAGTGGAAGCGCCCCAACACAAACAATTAACTAAAAAAAATGAACTCTCCGTGACCCGTGGAAAGATAGCACCTGTGATTGGGGTGAATGAGACGCACTGTAAAATTTGACACTTCTATTCCCTCCAACACTACAGACACAAACAATAATGGTACACCAACATATGCGCACCTCTTAGCCTGGCTTAAGACACAACACTGGGGAACAAAAGTTATACATGATATCAAAATAGATAAAAATTATAAAATGCCTCATTAGAAAACAATAAATTCAAAGTATTAAGAAATGTTGGTTACTCACATGAACAGGCTTTAAGGGCACTCAACAAAATAATATCAGTCCCTGAGAACTGGGAATAAACAATATTAAGAAAATTATTAACTACATACACATTCTAAATACACCTTACCACTATTTCCCATAACATGCATCACACAAGCTCAGAACACATCCACACTGGGGAGACAAAATGTTTCTCTAAGTACCCATTAGACTCTTGGTCTCAGTGTGTAACCGTTCATTCACTCAGACTGTCTCAGTTTACACTCAGTACATCCATGAATCGGAAGAGTGACTGTCAGTCGATGAGCTCTGTCCAGCTGGGGGAAGGATTCTACTTTCCCGTTCTGTAACAAAATTTTCTGACTGATCGAAGACACGTGGTGTTGTGAACCCAAGTGGGAAAACTGATCAACCAATGCTGATGCTGGTCCCACTTAGTTTAGTTGTCGGGGCAGTCGTTCACTCGAGAGGTCCCAGCTAAAACCTCGCTAACCAGTGACAAACCTGCTCCGATCACTCCAATGGCAGCAATCCCCAATCATCAATCATCAAACAGCAGTCGTCAAACGGCAGTCATCAATAGCAGTTAAGTGGGTTCTGTCGAAACCCTGCAATGAACTCTTTGATAGTTATTGTTAACTTCTATCTCTGCCCTATCTAAACCCTGTCTGAGATCGAATAAACTTACTTGTTATACTGCAATGTCGTAACACAGAGGAGACCAGACCACGTGACCGTTTTGTCCTGTCTGGACGCGCAGACCGCCCTGTCTCTTCGAGTGCTGTCATCTGACTGAGGATCGGCCAGCCTCATGCTTTCCCTGGGCCTACGTGACATATTTTCCCGCATAACTAATAACTTTGTTGGGACATACCTAACATATTTAGACTGAGAAACGATCTATAATAATTTTAAATTTAATAATGTCATTTAATTTCATGATTCACATCCATATTAATTCGCTAGAGTACACTTAATACTATATAGGCGCAGTTCCAGAAACTCTCACTACGTGCTGCGGGAGCGCTGTTGGCGTCCAGCCAACCTGTCACGTGGCTTAGACAGGGCCAATAGGCCATTGGCCTAGGGCCCACCGGTATCTGGGGGCCCACTGAAAGTAATTTGTCGCGCAGCATGCCAGCGTATAACCTTGTTTTAAGTGTACACCGAGTATTTCATTATATAATATATTCACAACCATAAGGGCCCCTGTAAAATAAGTATAGGGCCCGGAGTATGGGGCCCCTGTACAATAAGTATAGGCCCTCAGTGGTCTTCAACTGGTGGGCCATGGGGTGGTTTTCAGGTGGGCCACGGACTAGGCCCTATAGTAAAATGAAGAAAATAAGATAATAAAAAAAATTATATATACATTTTTTAAATGTCCGTGTCCCACCATTGATCTATCTATCTATCTATTTATCTATCTATCTATACATACATACATACTGAAGAGAGAGAGAGAGAGAGAGAGAGAGAGAGAGAGAAGTTCAAGAAACCTTCAGCGCCTTCACGTGTGAAGGACAGGATCGTTTCACGTTCAATACGTGTCAGGGTTACCGTTGGTTTGCTGACAGCTCGCTCAGCCAGTCAGTATCTTCTCAGCCTTAGCTCAGTGATATTTTATATTGTGTATGTGGCACTAATGATATTTTACATGTTGCATTAAATGGGCTTCTTCAGTGTTGTCTTACGTGTGTTTTTGTGTCTATTTTTTTGTGATATTGGTATCTCTTATAGACTTTCACTATTCTTTTGCTTACAGATTATTCTTGGGGATTCTCATGAGATAAATATGTCGTCCCTGAAAAAATATATGAGTGGCTCACAAAAGAGAAAGTTAAAAGCAGCCAAAGCTGCACAACTACAATCAGTTCCAAAGCTGACAACATTTTTTAAACCAAAAGGAGATTCAGAGCTAAGTACCAGTGACAGTAAACTCCCAGGGGATGACACAGTAGATGTTCACTTTCATGATTCAGATGACGAAGCGAGGTCAGCTGAGTCACAGTCACAGAGATTAAATAAATCAGCACCTACAGCAATGGAAGTACCACCTGTGACTGAAGCTTCATCCGATTCATCTCAGTTGACTTATAAGAAACATTCTGCAGAACAAGGTGTCAGTGTTGATTTGTGTGTATCAAGTGATCCAGCTGACTGGCTGACAATTGATGATAAACTGATTGAGTATTTACTAAACCATCCTCTTGGTCTAAATTGTGAACAAGGTGACTTCTCAAGATCTGCAAGAAGTGAAAATGTGGGTGAAAAGGAAAGAATTCGATATGTGCCCAAGTCCTTGTTTACACGTCAAATGGCAAATGATGAAAAAGTTAAAAGGGAATGGCTTGTGTATTCTCCCAAAACTGGAGATGTATTTTGTGTTCCATGCAAGCTATTCAACAAGCAAGTCTCATTGTTTACTAGTGGGTTTAGCGACTGGAAAAACTGCCAGCGTAGAGTTGCTGAACATGAAAGTAGCAAAGAGCATAAAATCTCAGTTACTACTTGGGGTGTGAGGGCAATTACAGCAAGGCGAATTGATTCCACTTTGGCTTTGGAAGTAGAATTGGAGGGAAAATACTGGAAAGAAGTTCTATTGCGCATAGTTGAAACACTAAAATTTTTAACATCAAGAGGTCTTCCTCTCAGAGGTAGTGATGAAAGAATAGGCTCTAGCAACAATGGGAATTACCTTGGAGTAATGGAACTCCTGGCAAAATTTGACCCTTTTCTTGCACAGCATCTGGAGAAGTATGATGCTGTAGGTAGTGGAAAGACTTCATCTCTCTCAAAAACGATTTGTGAGGAAATGGTCAAGCTGATGGCTGAAGAAATTCACTCAATTATCATAAGTGAAGTGAAACAAGCCAAATATTATTCAGTTAGTGTAGATTCCACACCGGATGTTAGTCATACTGACCAACTTACATTCATAGTTCGTTATGTCAAACCTGATGGCAAACCTGTTGAGCGATTTCTAAAGTTCATAGACATACATGACCATGGTGCAGAGATCATAGCCTCAACTGTTGTACAGTTAATTAAAGATGTTGGTCTTGATTTGAGTGACATCAGAGAGCAGAGTTATGACAATGCTGCCAATATGTCAGGCATTTACACTGGTCTCCAAGCCAGAATAAAGGCTATGAATCCCCTGGCATATCATGTACCTTGTGCACGTCACTCCTTGAACCTTGTAGGAACATCAGCTGCCAGCAGTTGCCTTGGGTCTGTTTCATATTCCAGATTTTTGCAAGCCTTATACAATTTCTTCTCAGCCTCCACATATACAGTAGATGGGATCACTTGAAAGCTGCACTACCTGCTGAAGGGATTGTAGTGAAATCCCTTTCAGAAACTCTCTGGAGTGAGAGGGCTGATGCTGTTAAAGCAGTGTTTTTACATTACCTTGAGATAAAGTCAGCACTGGAGAACATATGTTCTGACAGTAGACAAACTGTGGCTACAAAGCTTGAAGGTGAAGGCCTCATAAGACAAATGGAAGCATTTGAAACAGTACTTCTTACTGTAATATGGTATAAAATCTTAACAAGGTTTAATGCAACCAGCTTATCACTTCAAAAAGTTGAGACCGACCTTCTGTCAGTTGTGAAACTGTATGAGAGTTTGATCTCCTTCGTCTCAGAAATGAGACAGGGTCAGTTTGATGAAATAGAAGACCAGGCTAGGGCTTTTGCTGAGCCTGTCTACACAGAGACAACAAAAAGAAAAAAAAATAGAAAACATTTCTTTGATGAATCAGTTGGCACTGAAACTCAACTTGATCCACGTGAGAAGTTCAAGGTGGACAATTTCTACACCATATTAGATTGCCTTAGGAATGAATTAGAGCACAGAGTGAATGCCTACTCAGAAATAAAGAAGCGGCTTAGCTTCTTAACAGAGTATGACAGTATGAAATATGATGATCTCAAAGCCCAACTGGAATTGGTTGTCAGTACCTATTCCAGTGACCTGGAAGCATCTGTTCTAGATGAGTTTTTGCAATTTAAAGACATTTTGTCTTCTGAATCTGACAAGTCAGTGACAAACATCTCCACTTTGCTGAGGTCCAAAGATGGTATTTTGACTACTGCCTTTCCAAACATTAGTATCTTGGTAAGAATTTTCCTTACCATCCCCATTACAAATTGTGAAGGAGAGATGTCTTTCTCTACTCTATCTAGGGTGAAAAATCACCTGGGACAAACCAGATTAAACTCACTTTCATTATTAAGCATTGAAACTGGCCTCCTACAATCCCTTGACACAAATAGTATCATTGACAAATTATCCATGAAAAAAGTAGGAAGAAGTTATTTTGAAATTCACACATTTTGCTGTACTTCATGTGCTTGCAAAATTGATTATGCTTCAAGTTAATTGTATTTTTTTCATTATTCCCACATATAAGATGTACAGTCTCGTTTAAGATTCTTCGACCACTGCTGGAGACAGCTGGCAACTCAAGGCCGTTTGTTTACTATAGTACGTAGTATATATTATGAATGAATGTAAAAATGATCGGTGATTGGT